>NC_051047.1:9556462-9739804 GCF_904848185.1 Acanthopagrus latus | reverse complement strand
TGTTATTGACCATTTCAAGATGTTGGTAATGATGGATTTTCAAATGACGTGAAAATGTATAAACAGTCAATATATTCGAGATATGACTGATCTTTAATGCAATTTTTGACTGCGCAGCGCTTGACAAGGTTCTCAGTGGTGGTCAGGGGTCCCATTTTTCGGAAGGTCTGGGAACGGTCTACACTTTCGGCTGGTGGGCTTGTCTAGCTGAATTTTGATTTGAGTCTTGACCTTTAAACAAATTGTGTGAATTACATCTTGCGAATCAGTCACCAAAAATATCTGACACACACACAGTAGGACCTTGAAACCATCATCAAGAATCCCTGTAAGCTTTGTTGGTTTGCCATGCAGCCAAGGCCACCTACCTTACCCGATTACAGCCCAAACAGCTGACACCAATTTCCTCGAGGGGGTCCGGCTACTGTACTCACTCAGAACATGCCACCGTTGCACATGCAGCAAATTGTAAAGGACACTGCAAAGCACTGACAGCCTCTCAATTACAGTTTGCCAAGTCTATGACTACATAAGGCCGGAATGAGAGCCATGAAGCGTTTTCAAAAAGAACCATGATTCACTGTTTACCGATTGGCCGTTTGGTGACAACAGGCAGTGTGGGTCCCGGGGTTGACGTAGTTTCATGTCTAGTAGTTGTGGTTGGAGCTGAGAAATATAGTGTGCGTTAGTAGACCTGGGAGAAAAGTTATTGCTGTATGTCCTGTAGAATGTTAAAAAAAAAAAAAAGAAAGAAAAAAAGAAACTGGTGTGTGTGTGCAGTAAACAATGAGCTAAGATGTGCAGAACAGTGTAAATAGAGTTGTCAGGTCAAATGGTCAGATATGAGGTCAACACTTCTTCATGACCTCTGATCTTAGTTTAAGGTCAGAAAAGTCATTACCAAGAGTTGTCTTTGGAGCTATGTTCCGGGAGGAGGACAGTCTGGTCCTGTTATGGTGAACTGACAAGGACAAGGGAGGAGAGATTTAAGTCAAGGAGTTCCGCATAATATGTCTTCACAGTCCTGAAAAAAAAGGTATGTGAAAGAATTACATTCATGAAGCTGTTTCAGAACATCAAAATGTGGTTTGGGTGACACAGTTTACCTTCATATTCTTGAATTGTACCTCGAGTTGTTAGGTAAGTTCAATAATATATATTCTCTCTTTGACTACAGCTTTGCATTCACCAACTCCTGAGGCAGATATTGTCCCATCAGTCGCTAAATGCTCCATGTTCAACAGCTGATTGCAAACTCTAGCCTTGTTTCCATCAATGTTTCCTCAGTTCCACAAAAAGGTTTTACATTAGCTTGAGGTGGGTTTTGCCTTTTAAAAAAAGATATAATGAGTTTAAAATGAGATGGAAAAACTGTAATTGAATAAGTCCTTGCATAGCGAACATTAAACTGACTTTTAAATTACTTTTCAGCTGACTGTTCCAAGAGAAAATGACGCTGAAGAGAAGAAGAAGAAGAAGAAGAAGAAGAAGAAGAAGAAGAAGAAGAAGAGAAGAAGAAGAAGAAAGAGAAGAAGAAGAAGAAGAAAGAGAAGAAGAAGAAGATAGTTGGTGTAGAGAGGAGACCAAGTTATTCATTGGTCTCATCCATGAACATCTGTGCTTTTCTTCCTCTTTGAGGTTTATTGGCAAATGTCAAAACAACTGGTATTGTGTCCAGTTCGGGATGTCTTCTACTGACAAAACTGACACACTGCTGCTGTCTGCAGTGCAGGACAGGCAGCATTCAGAGGATTTTATTGACCTTTTTGCTAAACAGACACTGATGAGAACAGTGAGAGTAGATCAAAATAGTTAATTTCCCACATAGAAAAAACTGTTGTGGTCCAGATATGGTCCACACCAGATACGTTCATTCAGCCCACATACCGCGTGGAATGATGGCACTTAGTCTGTCCACTCCTGTTTCCCAGACCTGCACCAGCTCTGGTTTATTCCGTTTGCTCTTGGCTCACATGACACCATGGTATGACCTGCCTGTGGCTAAGAGGAGAGGACCGCCCAAGCGCCTCCATGAGTAAGGTGGGCTGGATGAACTTTCTGACACAATTTATTTAGAAATGAGTAACACAGAGCTGATTTTGGAAGCATATAGCTGCGGGGGAACTGCAGAGTCAGTTGATAATTGTCAGAAGGTTCATCACTAAAAATGACCCTAACATCGCAGGTAGAAATTTGCAATATGGTCATCATGCTCACATGGCTTCAAAGCAGATTTCCTGAATATGGCATCTGCAGCTAAATGAACGTTGTGAATGTAAATAAGTGAGGCTGGTTATGATGAGGTCCTGTCAGCAAAACAATAAATCAAATCTCTAGTTAAAATTCTTCCAGTGCTGAGTCTTAAAGCAGGGGTCAGCGAGAAGGGCTGAAATAGACATTTCTGAACAGCAATAAATCAGAATGTGTTATAAAAATTCTGATGCCGTATTAAAAAGGGTTCAGTGGGTTTGACCAAAAGCAGCAGGTTTCTATTGGCTTACCATGGCGAGGAGGAAAGGGGAAGGAGTGTGGACCTGGTGTTAAAGGTTTCTAAAGAGAGAGACACAAAAAGAGAAGGGGGAGAATTAGCCTTCGTCATGATCACAAGTCAAGGTACTGGCATTTGACCTCAGTGCCGCCTCTTGCTCTGTGTTTCATAACTCTCTGATCCATGTCGAATCGGTTAAGTCCCCGGTGAGAAGCTTGTTATTCGAAGATTCCCCCTGGAAGGGCAAGTGTTGCGGCTGATTCTCAACAGCTGGGATGTTTTACAAGTGCGGCACCAGGAGCATGTGACACATAAGCCCTTCATTCTCCTAAATCAGTGCCACCTTTCTCCTCTTGACTCATTTCCACACCGTTATCCTTATTCTTCTATCCTCCCCACTCATCTCTCCCCCCCCCTTCCCTTTTGTTCCACTCCAGGAGTTAGCTAGCTACAGACCGCTCTCTTGGCTTGGCCAGTCCTGGCTGCACTGGTGCTGTTTCCATTCGGCTGTTGGAAAATTAATGAGGCAAACAACCCTGAGAATAGCATAAGCTCACTAGAGTGCACAACATGGACTCTAAAGCACATTCCCTTTTCAAGTACACACTCTGTTCCCAAAAATACATTTTTTGAGGACAGAAAGTGTACCTGTGCACTCTCAGTACTCTCAATAGTTTGTGACACGCACATCATTCAGCATATTCTACAACTATTGTATCAATATATTAACACAATAGGACTCGTATTGCAAGCAACAAATAAGAAAATTAAGAAATAAGATATCGAAAAGTGTGTCAAATACATACCACAGGGCTGGGGGGCCGTTTAAAGAGTTTCCTGATGGTCTTTTCTAGGAGCATGACACAAGATAAAAATCAGTGCAGAAATCCACCGAGTGAAACTAAATCAAACCACATTACAAACGTGCTCAAGATGCATTTCATCTCAGAAGATTGAATGAGATTCTAGATTAATTCAAGTTAACCACAGGGTGGTTTTGATTTACTAACACTGGTTAGTTACATCAGGGTGGGTGGGAAAGTTCACATGATGCAATATTTACGTGATGTCATCACGGCCACTCAAATACACAGTTAAGCCTATTAGACTGACAAATAAAAACATGGACCTTCCCGCTGTTGCCCAAGTAGCAGCAAAAGAAAAAAAAGGGGGAAATATTAACAATTAGAAATATACTATCACTATTAACAGAATGTGATGGCCTCTTTTCTCTGTGGAGCCACATGTTTAAATATATCTGTGTCACTGAAGACCATTTATGGCCACATGTTACATCCACACACTGCTAAAATTGCATGGACCTTTAATGCTTCTGATCAAAATGACTTTTTATACATACCCTCTATGCCCCCTGAGCTGATGTTGTGAATGACCGGCTTGCTCCACTCTCCAGTGCCATCTTTCGAGCTGGGCTGGACACCAAACTCATAGACGGTGTTGGGCTTCAGGTTGTCAATGACTGTGTCACTGGTTGGGCAGGTCTGGTAGTTCCACTTCCTGTTCCTCTCACGATAACGCACTGTGTAGTGTCTGAGCCAATGACAGAAAAAAAAAATAATAATATGAAGATGAATCTCACTGAAATCACATATAAATGCCACGTGACAGTACATTAAGATACCTTAAAACCTGTCTTATCCTCTTCAGTGTTGCATAGTTCTTTCAGCAATGCTGCCAGTTTTCATACAACTGCACGGTGGTTTAATGTTATTTTAGACTCCTTAAAGAAAAGTCCATCTCAAATTTTCCCTTGAAGCTGAACACTGTATTATCGCGCATGAACCACACCATCAGGATACATTGCTGTGATGCTGTGAGGGAAATGTAGTCCCGCTAGTCTTCCCACAGGGCCAGATACATTCCACTCTCCCTTTATTCAGAAGATGCACATCAAACTAATATTAGACATAAAACCATGGAGATTTTTTCCAAAAGGCAGAGCAGAAGTTTTTCATCAGATGCTTCCAAAATGTTTTTTTCAGATTTACTTGAGAGAAGGAAAACTGTGTCACATACGTTGCGTGGGTGGACTGCTCTCCTAAACACCTGTGTGCGCAGGCTATCCTGGATCCATCGCTCAGTAACCTGAGAGACTTAAGGGATTCATTTACTTTTTGTGCTGTTATACCAGATACAGTGTGTGTGTGTGTGTGTGTGTGTGTGTGTGTGTGTGTGTGTGTGTGTGTGTGTGTGTGTGTGAGAGAGAGAGAGAGAGAGAGAGAGAGAGAGTGAGTAACTTATCCTTGCGCCATCTGTTCTCATGCTTACCAAAACTACAATACAGTCTGCGTACATGAAATGAAAAAGGGCTGGAAATGGAATTATATGTCTTGGTACACCTGTGCATCTGTAGCAGCCATCTTACTGTCCTTGCTCCATGGTTTTCAGTGAATGTTCAAACCAAACTAATTCGACAGTTGACTTTCAGAGTGAGCTTACCATACCATTGTCACTATCGTTAACAGAATCATAAGCTGATGAGCTATTAAGCTTATGAACAGTGCTTTTGCAGTTTATTGACATGGTTAAAAGGTGATCAGGTCGTGACAAAGCTTACAGAAGCAATTTATGTACTGTATTCTAAAGAGTTCTGATTTCCAACCCAAATAAATGGCCGAAAATTTGTTTAGGAATCATAGACAGAAGACACACTTCTGAGAATCATCATGTTTTTAAGTTTTTTTCGGTATCAAAGTCACTCAGTGATAGCTGTCTCCACAGCCATGGGTTCACTGCAAACAGGAGGTACTAATAACTGATTCGGCATACTTAATTTGCAAGAATGTTTACAAAAAGAAGCTGGGATCAAGTTGTAACTGGCAGCTGACTAACTGATGGACTACTGGTGGTGGTGGTGGTGGTAAATTCTTGTGCCAATTGCTCCTCTGTAAAAGTTGACGAGAAACTGACACGATTCCTGCCAGACCCAGGACAGGCAGTCTCTAAAGCAGGCGATTAAGACCACCCAGAACATAATTTGTACTCATCTACAAAACATCAGTGACAGCGGTAAAGTGGGGTGTCTGCACAGAACCCATACGATACTTAAAGAAAACACGCACTACAGCCACAATCTGTTCATCCTGATGGCATCTGTCTAAAGATACAGGAGTATCCGCTGTCGTACAACCGGACTACAGTGCAGCTTCATTCCTCAGGCTGTGAGACTCCTGAAGCCATCAGCTATCCACCATGAAATATTGTTGTTGTTGTGTAGCATAAAAGGACTACAACGTGCATTTCAGTGTACAATCCTGAGTTTAACAATAACCGATCATTTAAACTAGAGCGTTGTGTGTAAGTGTGTAAGCTCACCCATCCTCCAGACAGTCATTCATGACATTGGCTTCATAGGGGGTTTTCAGCAGGGTCCCCCAGGACAGAAGGACTGAAGTGGGTGTTACCGACCCAATGACCACGTGCAACGGCTTCTGTAGTTCCACTTTACCTGGGAACAAATTAACGTGTCACTTTTTACCTCCACCTAACACCAACGCTCATGAGTCATGTCTGAATGCCACTCTAACCACGTCACCTCGATGATGGTTTTCAGATATGGTGATGGTTTTAGAAATTACAGAAGCTTTACCTGTGCACTGTTTTTTCACCTCGTTGGTTGGAATGGGCTTGACGGCGATAAGGTACTTCGGCTCAGCATCTTGACACAGAGGAATAAAACTGGAAGTTATACGCGCCAGTACATTTAGAACTTGGCGGACGCACGTATCAGTAGCCTCTCTTACCAATCTCAGTCTCATATGGCTGTCCGTTCTCGGGCAGCTGAATGAACTGCTTGGAGAACATGCTGCTGCCGTAGCCCAGGATGTAGCCCTCAAGCTTGGTGTCAGCGTTGGGGAGCAGAAACTTCATTACGATGGTGTCTCCTGTGGCGTTGATGCGGACTTTCATGTTCTGGCGTCTCACTGGGGAGGCAGGAGAGGACACTGTTCAACATTCGAGTAACTGTTTTATGCCAGCTATTCATGATATACAGTAGTAAGGTGAAAGACAGACAAGGAAGAAGATTCTGCACACTTCAGTCCAATGCAAGTATTAAAAGTAAAAACGATCAAAATGCATATTAGAAGTAGAAAGAAGCGGAAATCGTTCAAAAATATGGTAAGTTCAGTACCTACAAGTCTCAAACGAGCCTTTCTTCTTCTTCTTACTTCCATTTTAGTCTTTTTTTTTTTTGTGAAAGCTTGTGAGACAGAGTTCACAGAGTTAAATAAATGCTTCTGTTTTAACAACGTTCAATTCCCGGATTCAACGCTTCTGTTCTTCATCACTTCACAGGAACACTGAAGGAGTACAGTACATGCTGTCAAAGCACAAACACTGCTGAGCTGAACGTTTCGCTGAAAACTATTAATGGCGATTTTATTAAGCGGGCACAAAGCTATAGGAGAAATACCTAATAAGATTTTTTATTGCGCACTTTCTAACTGGATAAGAACATTATTTTAACAGGGGGTATTAAATATTAACTAAATGCCATTTACAAGCATCATAAACTGACGCTCTGAAGCTTTTCTATGAGTGGGTTCAAGTCATGTGTATGTGCTCAAAATGGGCTCCTGAAATACTAACACAGTTACTGTAAATGGAAATCGGTGAAGAGGCCTTATTAAACCTTAATGACCTCAAGGTTTAGCAAGGCCTCTTCACAGATTTTGATTTAGGCAATGTGGAGTTTGACAGTAAATGGTATACAGAAAATACTTCTCAACTCTCTTTCCCACACACACAAACACACACGGGTTGACGTCAGTTTACAAGAAACTGCACGTTTTCTGCCAGAGCTGACTTCAACAGAACACTGTCCCAATCAGCAGAGCATTGGGACAAATATGAGGACATTCATCACAGAGTTGGTCGTAATAAACAAGAGCCAACAGAGGTCACAGATGAGCTGGTTTTTACTGGTCGAAACAGCCATAAAAAATAGACTTGGTCTGAGGTCAGAGATTGCTGAGCCACTTGGTAAGATGCTATTGGCAAAAACAAGTTTTTGAGTATTTATATTTGTGTCAGTGGTTTAGCAGTCTTCGTAATATTGCCTTTTGTGTATTCTTAAAGCCAATTTAAATCACTTTTAAATTTGCCACGACTTTCCCTGCCTAGTATAAATGCTGAATCTGATATCACGCCAGACTGTGTAATAGAACCACCACTGTGTCACTGCCATGGTTGTCCTCGCCTATAGAGTGGTGTAGTATTGTAGTCTTGAAATCCACATCTGGTTCCCTCGTCTCAAAGTCAGTGAGTTTTCCTGATTTGGCTTTTTAAGTTAAATACCTGAAATAAGGTGTGTAGTTGCCACAGGCTTAAAGTGAAACTCTCGCCAAAAAGCAACCTAGGCTTTATTTGTTAATGTACATGAGTCAAACCTTCGTCTAAAAGCATAATTACGATGAAAGAGGCACTTTTGATATTTACTGTAGTTTCGTTTTTGGGCAAGCTAATTTTCAATGGAGCGCTGGGGCACTCTTACGCTAGCATCAAAATCGCTACTTTTAAAACACTAAGAAGGCTCGACACACAAGATGGCAGACAAAAAGTGTCAATCCCCGAGCGAAAAGTCAGTCTGTCATTTTGGCAATCGGGTTCTGCAGGGAAGGGCGGTGGAATATGATCTTTATCATTATTGTTTGCCATTTACGTGTTAAACTTTAGCAATCACCTTTCAAACATTATTGGCTGTAATTACTGGTAGCTTATTTTAACTTGTGGATAAAGTTTCAGCGCAGTGAAGGTAACCGTAACTGCTGAACTGACAAGCAACTCTAGGACTTTGAGTTCAAAGAATCAATGGATTTGCTTATTTTTCTCTGCCATGCGGCCTTCAATACTGGCCAGGAATTGGGCATGTTAACAATTAGCCAGTTTGTAACAGGCATGCTCATAAACAAAACGCAGATGAGAGCAGCTGCGCCAGAAGTGTGACTTATGACTGACAGTTGGCCGACGATCATGTGAAACAATAAATAAGCACACCAGACCAGCGCTGGATGATAGATGGTGAACAGTGGTGACAGAAAGATAAACAGGTTTGTCAAATTGAGCCTGTTTTTTTTTTTGTTTTTTTATTAAATTGTGGTTCTGATTTTTATCATTTCAACTGTTTTTATTTAGGGATTCATGTTCTTCTTAAATCAAGTTAGAGTTAATTAATTAGAGCAAATTCATAAATTCAATTATATTCTTGTAATTTTTTCTTCACAGTTGAAATCAGAAATGAAAATATGGGGCTCAAACTTCAATCTCTCCTAGTAAAAAAGTCAACTTTCTTCTTAGTTTGCAGCTCGTATTATACTCCCTGAAGCTCATTGTCCTTGGCTCATATTTCAGCATTAAATGAAATAATGGAACTTTGCATGAGGAATAAAGCTGCCAGCTGCCAGACACCAAAACAGACACTGACAGTGAAAGAGGGGGAAGCCCTGGATTTGAAAAATACCCTCAGGCTTTTCCAGCTATGTGTTTCCTATCAAAACTGCATTTGTTTTGATTCTCCCATCAATATTTCCAATAAAACACAAGTGAGATTGGCTCAGAGGGAAAGGAGCTCAGAATGTATGAAACATTAAGAAACTTATTGGCAGTGCATTTTAAACTCCAGTACAAGTAAACACTGGCTCAGTCCCTCGGCAACCCATCCAACACCAGGCCATTTGGCCCTTACACCACTTAGGGACTGTAAAGACTTATCAGTATTTCCAGAGTAAAAATGAATAAAGCTTTAGGAACGGATCCAGTCAAAATCCTGAAACTACAGTACAAAGTCAAAACTATTGACAATTTAGCTAGCCAGACAAAAAAAGTGCTAAGCCACAAAGTCATGCTGGTGAGTGTTTGTGTCGACGAACTGCGAGGAAAATGATGATTCTGAATCTGACCCTGTAAAACACATGAGATCCTTGAAGATATATAACCTCACAGAAGACATATGACTAAAGTATAATTAAATCCATATTCTTACAATAAATAACTATGGATGGACCCACAAATTGACCACAGACACACAAATACTCATGAAATGACCACAAAATGACCAGAAATACACACAAAACAACCACAGAGACAAAAAACAACTACAAATAGAAAATAGGGTATGAAAAAAAAGCTCTACAGGACACAAAACAAGTGTAAAAGGACACAAAATCAAGTAGTGAACAATGCTTAGAGATGTAAAATGACTTCAAAGAGATGTAAAGAGTTCTCAAAGATATTCGAATGACCACATGGAGACACGAAACACTTACAAAGAAATGCAAAATGACCACAAAGAGATGAAACATGATTTTCAGCTATCTAAATGGGAGTTGGTCATAGATTTTTGAGGCAGTTTTTTTATGACTGTCATTCCCTCTCTCGATGTGAGTGACCATCCATGATGTAACACACAGTAAATCTCATCATAGACTATCAAGACTAAACCCTTCAATGAAATCATGGCATAAGCAGTCTATCCCCCTCGTAAACAGAACATAACCAATCCATCAACGAATACTGTACGAGCAAATCCATCATAGCTGGGGGTCAGCCAATAAACAAGTCAGTTTATGCAATAAACGATGCCCAATCACTCAATAAACATTTCACCATTATATTCATCCTGGTCGGAACTAATAGCCAGGAGGTGTAATCCTGCTGGCCTGAGGAGAAGAAACACCCTCTGACTGGAAACTTAAACTTGGCTCAGCAGAGCTTCTATCTTGGACCGTCGGCAGTGACGGATGATCCTCTGGGAAAAGGAGTAGGTTAATGGGGTTGTCAGCACAACATGCTTCCCTCCACGTCCAACTGCGATGCGACACGGTGTGTTTATGTATCACTGGCGTTAGGAAAAACACATATTAACACGTGCATCCTGTACAGTGTGTGCAGCTTTGGCACCAATAACAAACATCTCAGATTTACTGTCTGACATAATCACACCACGGATTTAAATCACTGGCAGCTCCCCTCAGCCTCCGCTGACTTTCCTCTCAGTTCGGATGAGGGGGAGGACGGCTGCGTTATACACTGAGATCATCACATCACTTTTCCACTCATGCTGATGCGTGAACTAATGAACTATAAATATCTGATGCAAAGCTCCAGAAGGAAACAAAACTTGGAACGGGCTACAAGGCTTGTTTGGTTGTAAAGATATGCAATGGGGAATAACTTTTTTCCGCTCTTTGTTGATATTAATGTGGTAAATGTGGTGGATGGAAGCAGCACAGTATAATGAAGTCAGATTGTATTGAGCGGCCGACCTCCTCGGACCATGAGATGCTCTTACACACTCCTTCATCTCTATAGAATCAATTAACCTGACTGTGGGTCACACCTCTCCTGCCACACATGATATCCTGAGTTTGCGTGTGCGCATGGTGCACTGACTGACTTTATGCAGCTCTGGCGGACAGTATTCCAGCCTCTCGGGTTTCTGTCCTGGAATAGGAGAGGTGGAGAGAAGACTTGGCTTCCCACACCGTGGAGACAGAGACAGATGTTTTATGGCCCCTCGGCGAAACAGTCACCTTCATTTAAGGCAATGAAGTGTGAAAATCTCCCAGAGTCTCTGGGCCTGAAATAATTTAGCCGGTGAGATACGACAGCTGAACTGACCTGTGTTAGCTCTAATGGGAATATCCTGAACCTGCAGACCAGGGTATGTCTGAATATCCAGAGTAGTTCAGCTTCTTTTGTCCAGTCCTTCTCGTAGGTTCACGGGAGGCCTCACCTCAACCGTGCCTGGGATTGTACTGTGGCCTCCACGCTGGTCCCTCTGCTCTCCCACCATATATCCCACCCTGTCAGATTCAACAGAGCAACAGCTGTTTTCTCTTCCCGTGTGGCGCTGCTCCATCCCATCTTTCCTCTCCTTCACTCAATCTCTGCTGTCCTATATGTGTCAGTGGCCATCTTTCCATGGACCTGATCCTCTCTCCACTTCCTGAAGCGCTTTGAATTCATCTGTCTTGTCCTCGAATCTCCTCTCCTTTGCTCCCTTCATTATTTCCTTCCCATTAATCCATACATGACATGTTGCCATGCTTTACACAGCTCAACAGCAGTTTTCAGGCAAGTAATTGTCCTGAAGTGGGAAAGTTGAAAGTACTTTTTGTATTACAAAGGACTACAGTCATTCATTTAAAGAGCGTATCATTTACACTTATTCGGCTTAATCTAAATGATGAAAAACACATGTAGATGGGAATTGAGTAAAGGCTACTGACAGTGTTTATCCGTCAACTCTGACACCTGTGTATTATCCTATAATATCCATGGCACAAGAAAGCAAACCCCTCATTGCATAACATGTTTCACTCTGAAAACAGGGGCTTGCTCCAAGAAGAACACAGATACAGACGTTTAACTCTCCACCCAAAGCAAAAACAGACACACGGCCCCTTTCATCTAGCTCCCAGAGCTGCACATTGAGATTTGTCTGCAAGCCAAGATCAGCCAGCCAGTTACGCACTGGAAGCAGCCTTTTCCACTGTGCTCACCTCTTCATACCGACTCCAGTCTGCTCACATAGAATCAATTTTACTACCATCAAAGTCTTTAAAGGGTGCACAAGTTTAGTGAGTATGGCTGCAAAGCACAGAGTCAGAAATGGAGGGCCAGTGTGTACTCAAGTGTGTGTGTGTGTGTGTGTGTGTGTGTGTGTGTGTGTGTGTGTGTGTGTGTGTGTGTGTGTGTGTGTGTGTGTGTGTGTGTGTGTGTGTGTGTGTGTGTGTTCCGTCACAGCAGTGAGATAATGAGAATATGGAATATGGAAAATGTGAGTGGAAAATCTGCTCCTTTCCAAGATTGTCGTGACAAATCTAATCAGACGGAAGGGGCTCAATACACTCTAATCTGCTTATTAAAGGGAGTCTGTTTTATGCCTTCCTGGTTTATGGCATGTTGGAAAATAAAGCTCTACATGTGGTGGTGAGGGGGTCTGGGAGCTGACGCTGCTTATCTTCAAACTGTTGACAAAATCCTCCAACTAGTGATTTGGTGTGTTAATATTTATACAGCACAAAGATGCTGTGATTACTTCCATGTTGCTGTTGATATTTTGGAAACGTTTGGACACATGTGCTTTGCACTCGCCAGTAATGATACGTCTACTGCACTGTCCGTGTGGAAGTTTTAAGACTTTCCTCATCTGGTTGGATAAAATGAGAGCTGCAATAGGTTTGAAACATGAAGCAATGAAACAAATCTTTTGCCTGAGGCAATTAATTAAAATAAATAGCCAGCTTATAAACTTATCAGATCATCTGCTGGGTGGGCGCAGTTCCAGGAAAGCCATCCCGTCAGGTTGTCTAACCCCTGACCCCCAACCTGGAAACACTTTCATTAAAACCTGCGAGCAGTAACTGGCCTGTTTCACTGTGTCTGCTCACCTCATTTCAGGGAAATGTGGATAAACCGCAGGGATCGTAAAAACAGTGCTTTCTAATCAAGTCAGTTTAAAAGCCAGACAGGTGGCTCCATGTAGGAAAGTTCATTTTTCTGCTAGGTTTTAGGTTCAACAGCATTTCACAAGATCAGTGAATGCATCAAATGCATTCATTGAATATGAAACCTTGCAAATCCCCCACTGAATTTATTTAGAGGCCTTGCGCGGTGGGAAACAATATATATGTGCTTATAATGCACATTCAACTACTGTAAGTGACAACATACAGGGTAATTATAACACTTTATGACAGCTATCATCAATAAATGGTACATTTATAGCTAATAAAACAGTAGTTAATAGTTATTTCACTGTTAACAAACAATTCATTAAGCAGCTGTTTATTGCAAAAATGTAACTGATGTTTATTTCATTTTGTAAATAGTTAATAGTGTAGTGTAAGTGTAGTTCATCTCTAAACATTTAAATGGATGGTCAGTTGTGACTGATCTTATCAATGAATCGTTTTGAAAGAAATTCATTGTTTTTTAACAATGAAATAACTATTAATTACAGTTTAATTAACTCTAAACTCATCATGTTTTGATAAAGTATTAACAAATAAGTTAGTATTTTAGAGCTATAACTCAAAGATTGACATTCAAAGAGTTAAAATTCAAAATTGGGGTTAATTTTGCAGTTTGCAGCTTGAAAAACAGCAAATGTGGCACAGTACTCATAAAAACAAAACTTGAAACGGGACTCCCAAGTTCCACCATGCAGGAGACATGTGTAGCACAATAATGTGACACAGCTTGCTTTGGGGGGTTTTTGGACCTAGAAAACAAGCTTTTGAGGAGCATGTGGAGCTACATTAAAGCCAAAAGTGCTGATCAGGATTGAATTTAATAATAATAGTATTTTTGGCAGATGTGAATATAAAAGGAGAATGGAGGACTTCTGAGGAAAATAACTTGCATGCATTCACTTATCTGAATATTTCAGCACGTGTGTATTTGCAGATTCCTGCACATCAGAAACTTCCATAAACTTGTTTTTTTTTCTCAGTCCCCTTTGTAACATTACAAAAGATACATATGTCAAGTGGTATCACCATCACTTAACACACTTTGCAGTTCTTGGTGGTCCCAATACCGTTACAACACTTGCTGTCTTGTCATTTATCTTTGAAACAAATATCCATCTTACTAACTATGACATATTTCCTTTCCAAGTGTATCCCAGCATACATTTGGCAGAAAGCAGAGAAAGATCATGGAAAAGCCATCAGTGCACGACAAGGCAATCACACTGATGTTCACTTTTACTTGTATGGATATTAGACCATTGGAGGAGACCCACGAGCCGAGAAAGACCATGACGACCAAACACAGGTCCACCCAATAAATGCATCACTCCACAGGTGATTAACAGTGTCTCCTGAGGCGGATGTCTCAGACACACTAATGCAAGTATCACCTACCTCTGCTCCTGCGGGGAGTCGATGGGCCAGAGAGAGCTATCCCACAGATGAAGACCATGAGGAGAAGTACCAGAAATCTGTGCGAGTGTTGCTGCATCTCCATCATCATCACCATCAGTGCTGATGAGTCTCAGGTGTAACAAGCTGCTGTGATCTGAATAACCTAAGTTCAGCTCAGAGATCTCACAGCGGAAACAGGAGGCCGTCACTTATTTGACTGAATATGAATATCTTTGGCAGCAGACGGTGTGTGCTGCAGCTGCAGGAGTCAGGCTGGTGGGTTGTTGTGGTGTGGCTGGACTACTTCTCTGAGCTGGTGGCTCTCAGGACTAGTGCAGCTCACCGGACTGGACTTGTGGGTGCAGCAGGCTGTTCCTGCACCATCTATATCTCTATAATGGAGGGAGGGGACAGACAGAGCCAGGCACACCCACTGCCATTACCCTCCCTCATCTCTCTCTTGTTCTCCCTCTCCTCCCCCTCTCTCCATCTCACACTCTTTTTTTTTTCCTCTGGAAAAGGAGTTTTCTGCAAGCTTCTCGCCCTCTCCTCTTTTTTCTGTTCTCCTCCTTTCTCTGCTCAGTCTGGTGCGTCCCCACTAATCCCACTTTCCATCTGCAGAGGCCTTTTGACACTTTCTGTTGTTTGTATTCTCTCCTTCATTTACCTCACACTGCACACATATGCACAGTGTGTTTATTTGTACTGTAAGATTCTGGCATGGATATTATGGATATGACATTTAGATGAAATTTGAGAAATCTGGTTATTTATATCCATGTACACATGATTTGAATAGTATGACATTTCTAGTTACATTTGCAACAACCCTATGAACCAAACTAACTGAGCATTAATGAAGTGTGGTGCAGTCTTCCACATGAAATTGTGAAAGTGCTACACACCCAGCCACCACCACCACCACACTGTTAATTTCTGTCAGGCTACATGAACTTTCTGTGTTGGCACTGAATGTTGACGTTGGACAAATGTCAGTAAGTGCAGAATAATTAATTATGGGTGTTGCTGCTAAGAAAAACTCAGCCGCTGCCACCCAATTACTCTGTCAGCAGTTGAGGATTTTCACTTTTCACTGTGCTTTATTGGTAGGACAAACTGTACATCAACAGTATCATCACATTTTTTACCTCAAAGCAAGGACACATCCGCACACATGGTAGACAGAGACGGAGAACATGAATAAGTTGTTTACAAACACATTATGCCCGTGTATCCTCAGAAATCCTGCTGGCATGTTCGTGTAAATAAAAACCAGCGATGGTCAGGTTAAGTTTATTTATACTGCACACAATCACAACTTTGCCTCAAAGGGATTTACGCTTTGTATAATATGTGACACACGAATTAACAAAGGGACGTTTAATGGAATAACAAGGGTGAAATGTGAGCCAGAGCAACAGAGGGATCCCTCCTCTTGAGATGTACTCAGTAACGTACCGTAAAGATCTGGTAAGACAACGTGCAGACACAGGCGCAGAGACAAGTCTCAAGGATACCGTTCATACAGAGGGAAACACGGGATGCACCCCAAAACCTAAGCTCAATCTTTATTCAGTGTGAGAGTTTTACATATAAACGAAGATTCATCACATTAGAGCCCATTCAAAAAAAGTTCACACACTGCTGATTAAGTCTGTCACATCCAGGTAAATCTCTCTGTATTTCTGCAGAATAGAGAGCTGTTGAATCTGGTTGATCACATCAAGAAACAAAAGTTGTTTTTCTGAGGCGACACAACAGGCCACAAGAAATACAAGCCTGGTTTGAGCCCAAAGTGTCATGAGCGTGTCAACAATGTTGACTTTGATTACTATCACTGCCAGAGGGGGGAGACAAAAGTTCTGCAAAGCAGGTTTAAGCCTGATTCCACACATAAACCCAAAATTAAAGAATGAGCCTAAAACAAGCTGTTAAATATGACAGAAGCATCTTTTTGGTCCCCAGAATGAAGCCAAGTCCCTGCAACAGGAGGAGACCTCCAGATTCACAACAATGCCACATAAACGTGAACACTTGCTTCAGTCAAGAACATTTGAAGGATAATTAGAAGAGTCACATAAGCTGTTCATATCCAAGAAGTTTTGAGTTCACGGCGCATGGCTGCTGTTATATTCCATGGAAACAATGTGTCTCATCATCATATCTATAAATATATTTTCTGCCAATGATAAAAAACACATTACCATCACATGCAGCCCAGACCAGCTAATAAAAACATGGTTTTTGCAACCATGTGTCGCACATTCAGACATCATTTTCTGCTGTTCTAACAGACACATGGAAGCAGTGTTGCATCATGGGTTTTCTTTGAAGTCTAACTCATAGTATATTATTGTTTACAGCCAATGAGTTCGGTTTTCGCGTTTATTTGCGTGCAAAATTGTGTGTGTGTGATCCGAGCCAGTTTTAGTGGTGGTCAGCCAGATTTCTCAGCCAGAACTGGTCCTCAAGGACATTGAATGTGTGCTATGAGCGCGGCGCACACATGTCTGCGCACACGTGCATACACTGTGTGTGTGTGTGTGTGTGTGTGTGTGTGTGTGTGTGTGTGTGTGTGTGTGTGTGTGTGTGTGTGGTGTGATCCAACATCTCCACCCTCCAATGCATTTGATTATAACCCACATGTCATCACACGAGACAGGAAATGATGTTGCACGCCAGAGGAGGTGTGTCTTCGGAGGAAGTCCCTGAACAGATTGTTTCAGTGGAACCCCGGCCTTCATCCCGCCAGAACCCATTAAGACACAGATGAATCATAGACTGTACACTGTAAAAATACAAAAGTGTGGGGTGTAATCTGTTGTGACCTGAGCTGCTTTGCATTAGGATGACGGGAAACAAGCCACATTAATTACCCAACATTGTTTTTTTCAAAATATGTCTTCTCCACACAGTGGTGGGAAAAACTAGGAACGTTAACTCAAGAATGGCAGAAAAACATTCCAATATACTTAAATATGTTAATTTTAAGCTCTTTTTATACTTTACTCCCTACATTTCATATGAATACATTGTATTTTCTTCTCCACTGTATTTATTCTACTTTAGAGGCTAGTTACTTTTCAGATTTTACATATAATAAGCTTAAAAAATATGATGCATTGCTATAAAATAGATGAGTGGATCCCAGCTCTTTTGGTTTCCAACCCCTGCAGATGTCTGAGTTGTTAGCAGAGTGATTTCCCCTTTAAACGCTCAGATGGTTTCATTTAAGTAATTGCTGGAAGCCCAAAGTTGTAAAATTAGCCAAAAATTTCTCCAGAAAGGAGAAAAAATAGTCCAAAAACTGAATACAGATCTTTGTAGGACAACTTTCCTTTTTAATTTTTTCCTTTCCTCGCCCATCAATCATCTGAAGACCCCTTCATTTAGTCTTGTGACCCTTTGGAAGGTCAACCCACTAGATTGGGAAACACCGAACTAATAGCCACTGTTCAGCTGGTCAGAGTCTGCCAGCCCTGGAGGAGAGAGACGGGTGCAGGAAAAACAGACGCAATCACATCGGGTGCTACTCCAATCCGGAGCCGGGTGCCAACAGTAAGAGCGCTCAGAGGTGACTTTTGACTTTTGGGATTAAAAAATGGATTCACTTCTGTTTATCAACCTGAGTGCTGCTGTCTTCAACAGAGGCAATGATGTCTATGTCAGTGATGCACTGCCTGTGTACTTGTCCTCTAGAAGTGACAAAATGGGCACCAGGAGCACTGTCATAGAGTTGAGAAGGGAATTCAGCTTTTAGCGCCGTGACTAAGAGCCCATGTGTACAAAAAGTGAAGTTAAAGTCATTAGTGACCGGTGCTTCCCAGTGGTTTTATCAGAAAAGAAACTGGTCAAGTTTCCATCTAAATTTAGTGCAGGCTTCAACCAAATTTCCAGAAAATTGTCAGAGGAAAATGTGAATTGCTGTGCATTTCCATCCACCACTGTTACAAGCATGTTAGGACCACACCCTCCACCTAAGAAAGAGGACTGACTTTGAGAAGGGGCAGGAAACTTGCAGTGCCACACTGTTCACTGAAAATGTCTATTTCTTTCATAAGAAAATCTGCTACATGAACAATTTAAAAGAGCCAATAAACACAAGGAAATTCTGGACTTGGTGCTTTTAAAATACAGAGGCGACTGTGTCGGTCTGTCAGGTTCACTTCAGTCCAGCACTACTGAAGGATGTACCTTTAAGACTTGAGGCTTCGGGCCTCTTTTGAGCATTGGTGGATTAAGGTTTACGTTCCATTCGCTACCAGATTGCAGCCTGTCGTCACTCTTCTACTGTGCAGTAAATACATGTCTGTTTATCACCGACTTTGAGTTACTTCCTAAAATGTTATTACTAACACTAATATATTACTAATACTTCACAGTAATTGTCAACACTCCCTCATTCCAGAAGTGAATCAAAAGCTTTCAGGAAATTATTAAGTCTCTTTCTTTCACTTTGTCTTCAGTGTGTCATCCTCCTCTTCTCGCTCTGCCATCTTTTAATCCCCCTCTTGCGTCAATAATCCTTTTCCAGCCCTCCTTCTGTCCTTCAGGGGTTTGCGAATGATGCGTAGGATCGAGGACAATGGGTCAGGCACGTTGTCCTCGTTCTGCTTTTGTCATCACAGCTTTGTCATTCTTTTCCTTCATTTTATGACTTTTCAACACATCATCAGCCTCACCTGCCAACATGCGCCACGCAGCCGGAAAACTGCATCAAGGATGGGTACAGAAAAAAAAAAAATGGAGCGCTCTTCATCAGTTTATGTGTATGTAAGTTTCCATGAAGTTGATGATGCTGAAGGAGACAATAGGATTTTCTCCTTGTCATCCACAGACTTATAGCCACTCCGCTGCCTGAAGAAGGATCTCCTTTACTCAGGTGGAAAAACACTCACCAAAATCCTTCTCAATATAAAACTGACATGTTAAAATTTTAAGATGATGGCTTTTTTTTTTCTTCCTCTTTTTGCATCCTCCCCAGTGTCTTCCTTCCAGTAGCTGCAGGCGATTGGAAAACGTTTGCTGCCGTGGCCAAGAGCAGAAGGTCCTTCACAGCTCAGTTGAGCGTGTGCAAATTTCCTCACTTGGACTGGTTGTGATTTTGAGTATGGAAAAAGACAATAATTTAGATTTTTTCCACTCACTTTTTCCGACCTACCGTTGCCATGAATGGAGCGGCTTATTAAATTACAGACTTCCATACCAGGTCAGAGCAGTTTGAGGATGAAAAGGCTCACATTCAT
This sequence comes from Acanthopagrus latus, assembly GCF_904848185.1. Taxonomy (NCBI): domain Eukaryota; kingdom Metazoa; phylum Chordata; class Actinopteri; order Spariformes; family Sparidae; genus Acanthopagrus; species Acanthopagrus latus. The sequence goes on along the minus strand of NC_051047.1, from coordinate 9,720,176 downwards.
ACTCCTTACACTCCACTTCATGCCACACCACAGAACTCATGCTCTCCTGTCATCACTTTATTGCCACGTTTCTATATTGTAACTTCAATATTATATCACATATTTGTGAAAGACAGTCTCTGACTTCTGACCCGGCTCCATTTTTGGAAATTTATTATGTGCCTGTCGGGATGTGTGGCAGTACAGTAAGTCTGGTTTTCCTGCCAGATAAATGGGCTCTGCGCTGCAATCTGTAGCAAAGTGGAAAATATGATGTATGGAATATTCTTCCAAATATTCTCCAAGGTCACAGGCACGTTCACTTTCACTGTGTGCACACACGCCCTCTTTTTTCATGTGTGGGTGACAGCACGCTATCAGCTAACAACTCTGTTGTGTTTAAAAATGTTCCTGAGTAAAACATAACCAAGAAAAGGTGATAATCTGAAAATCCTTTTTTCAATTTATTCAATTGAAAACAGTTAAAAGACAGTATATTCAAATCTCATATTGAACATTTTGATGTTTCCGACGGTTGCTTCCAGCTTGTAATCAGGTTTGTCAGCCAGCAGTATAACACTGTTGGCATCATGTGGTGTTAACGGTCTTGGGGGTTGTCAGTTTGTGGAATAAAAACAATATAAAAATGAGTCCCACAGTATGCACCCACCCTACTGTACTGCTCCAGCGTTAGAGGCATTAACATTAGCAAGCTAGCTATCAAACTGGCAACCACTTGAGGAGGCACAAGTTTCGAACAGCTGTGATGTGAAGTGACAGCAATGGAGGTGGGGGATGGAATGACCGCATTCAGTGTCTGAATGTTATCAATAACACCTTTAATGTTTCATTTCATCAACTTTTTTTTGGAAGTATAAGTTCATTCTGAGGGGCAACAAAAGACTCGGAAAGTTGTGGAATGGTCCAAAGGACTCAAAAGGAAATTTTGGCGGGTAATCAAGTTAAGTGTGACAGGAGTGATAGGCGCTAGGTGATCAAGTGTCAAAAATTATGTTTTTAGTCTTACACAGCGTCCGAACTTTGTGGGAATCAGGGTTTTAATATGAACTCATCAATATCAAAATCGCAGCAGTACCTGGATGCACCTGAAGATGACTTCATTTCTGATTGCAGTAACAGTTGTTTTCGACAACTACACAATGGTAAAACCTCGCACACTCTCTCTCTCACACACACACACAAAACAGGTGAACAACATATGTGCATCTTTCCACATCTGCGAAAGGATTTTGGAAAAGTCAAAAAACCTACAGAACAGATCATTCTTCATCGGTATGCTCAAACTGTTCACATTTACACCACAGGCCAGGACCAGTAACTCTTTCTGTGAAAATTAGACCCAAAACCACAGTGATAGACAGGCAAGTGTTATTGCCAACTGCCATGTGGCAGCAAATCTTTCTTTCTGGAAAGCCATGGGGGACAGCAGTGTTGCTGATGATGAGGCAGAAGGATTTAGGGGGACAAGAGGACAAAGAAAAAAGACAAATATAATTCATCCACTCTAAAATTGTCTCAGAGAGCAAAAAAGAGCGACCAAAAGCTCAATGTGGTTCTCATTTCGTGAGGCTTTGTTTGAGTATAGTGCGTGCACGCTCACTGTGTCTGTGCAAACGTGCATACTTTGTGTGAGTGCGCTTGTCGGGATGGATCCTCCATCTGAAAGATAAATAACCGCATTACATGGGAGGATCAGGCATGCAGCTTAGAGCTGACAGCAGATAGGATACCAGACAAACTTACAGGCATTCAATATGGACCTCGATCTGACACACCGAAACAGAACACGCAGATGTCAGCATCATAAAAGTCCCACTTTTTATACACTTTATGCTCGGCTGCTGCACTGATATTTCACTCTCGTGGTTTTACCCCAATACAAACGTGCTGTATATGCAGACTGACGCTCTCTTCCTCGTAAAAAAGGAATAGTTTGAAAGGAGCTGCTTGGAGCAGTATAACTTGGGTGTATATATATATATATATATATATATATATATATATATATATCAAGTCTCAGTGCACTGTTCTGGTTTCATAGCCTGCATATTCACACTCACCATTCTAACCAGCGTCATTTCAGAAGCCTCAGGTAGCTGTTTTCAGCAGAAAAAAAGAAAAAACTATAAAATCCCACTGCGCACTCCCAAACATGCCACACAGCATAAGGCCGAGGATAAAAAGTAGGAGGTGAACAAGGTGGAGCAACGAGCAGCTGAAGGATCGACATTTTTCTTTAGGGTGAGCCGGAAAACAAAAACACAGTTAAAATAGAGTGAAGAGACAACTCTCCTATTGGAGGCAAATGCTGATATCACTGTAAGTATGGCCAGGAGAGTGGTAGCTTGGCTTAGTTTAGCTTAGTTAAGCGCACAGTTGAAAGGCAACTGTAAATAACAAAACCAAAATTTCTGACCAAAAGCTTCATTTGATTAAATATCAACACTTAACGACCAATCTTTGTATAAAATTGGAAAATATGTTAGGTGTTAAATGTAGCCAGGTGCTGTATGGTGCATGCGCTACCTTTGCCCAGAGCCAGGCTAGCTGTTTCCCTTTTTCTTTAAGCTAAGCTAAGCTAACTGGCTGCTGGCCTGGCTTGATGTTAAGTGTACAAACATGAGGGTGGGAGCAATTGGTCGATCAAATTTGCAGCAAGAAAGTGAGAAGGCCCATTCCTCAAAGTGTGAAACCGTTCCTTCAGTAAAACCCAGTGGTTTCTAAGCTAAAGCCGAAAAATACCTCTGCTCTGTGACCAAGAAGAAAAGAATGCATAACGTCAACACAAACAATGTGAGGCTCAATGAGGTGTGTTATTAGCCACTCAACCATCATATATTACAGTATAGACTGCATTCTCCATGATTCCACAAGTCCATTAAGAGACCAAATGCAAAACACAGACCAGTCAAACAGGGAACAGGGTGCATCCTTGACAACAGTTCAGGCAGCAATACTTTACGTAACGCATTTATGACCAGAATCACAAAGCAGATGCACATCATGCTAAAGTCATTTTCAGGCCCTGACACGCTGAAAACCACTCACCTCTCTCTCCTTTCAGAGTAAAAATCCAGCAACGCGTTTAGTTTTAAGGTTACGACACATTTCTGAAATAATGTTTTATGGTGGAACATTGGCGGGTTATGAGAGGGCAGCCTTGTACTGTACTCGAGCGCTGCAGAATGGGTCAGTAGTGCACACGGCGGAGCAAACACAGGAGGCTGTCAGAGGCCAATGGATAAATTGTTTAGATGTGTTTGTACACAGCGCACGTCCACCCGCTTCATTCCATCCCTGTGCTTCATCATTCGCGTTGCTGCGAAAGTCACCACTGCACTTTTGCTCTCCAGAAGTACAACAAGCACTGCGATACGATCTGTTGTCTCACCACGGAAACATTTCAGATGACTCGTGGAGACAAAACGTTTAAAGTTTAATGTATTTTTAATTCTTTATTTTGATGTCAGCGTCAAATCGCGCCATGCTAAGCCAGCTTAGAGTCATCTTGAATTAACGCAGGGCCGGTCACTCAAAGACGATAATGAAAACAAATGATAAGAACGAGGTTCAGGAACTCTGGAGAGAAAAGAAAGAGACAGAACCTCTGACTGAAGTGAGTTTGTTTTCCTGGCTTGGAAGTATGATTGTACTAAAGCCTTCTTTGGTCTCAGCTCTGTCTTTGTTCCTCTGGGTGATTAAGACAAATAAACCATGGGATCAAACTAAGGCTCCAGAAGACAGAGCAGAGGAAGACAGGAAAGATTTGAACATATTTATCACAACTCAGCTCGGCACTATAGGTGAAGGCAAACGGGAAGCCGGTGAACTGCACCGCGGAGGATAACCACCCTCTTCTCGTCACATCATCAAATCATTTCACACTTACCAAACAGAACACAAACACCCCAGTTTACAGTAAATGATGTAACAGCCTGAAAAACAGCGGCGTAACGCTTTCTAGAGAAAGTATCTGCTAATTCTTTCCATCTTTTCTATCCGTCCATTTATCTGCCGAGCCATCTGGATTCCGAGGTAGAAAAAGAAAAAAAAAAAAAAAAAAAAGGGAAGAATTTACCTGGATTTGAACCAGAGTAAATCAACATGTGACAGATGATGGAGTAAGAGGCACTACATGGATACACTGCAGTCCTTGTTCGACCTCACAGGAGATGCGCATAACTCAGCAGGTGTCTCCGGAGGGTTTCATCGATTTGTCTTCATGTCAGATGGTGCAAGGTTGGCGCTGCGGCAGCGCCAGGTAGTTCATCGCAGGCTGGAACCACATTCATTAAATGATGGAGTGGGGGAATGAAAGAAGAGACTGAAAGGACAGGATTGTTCGAACCGCAGAAAACAGTTAGAGACAAATTATCTGTGCCCAGTGTAAAACCACAAGAAGTAAAGACAGAAGCATATTTTCTCAGGAGAATCAGATATGAGAATTCCTCCGACATTACCCAAAAAACTCCAGATGTTCCTCTGCTTTCAAGAGAAGAATTTACCCAAAATGTCCTTGGTGAAAGTGTCTGTGAGGCAGGATTGAATTTACGGAAAGAGAAAGGACACATGGGGTTTAAAGGGCAATTCAGACTCGTTACACCTTGGGTTTCATCGATGTAGTTTTCATCGACATCAACACTGTACTCATGTTTCACAGGTCTCGTTTCTCTCATTATGTGCGAAAGGACAAACTAATATAAAGGAACAGGGAAAGCAGAAAAACTGAATGCACAAAATCAGTTTCTAAATAAGATAAATTCTTGAATTAAAACAGAAAATAAAATCATAAAACATTAAACCTGTAATAAGCGGAAACAAGACTTTATTGACAAATCATTGTTTGATTAGTTGATGTGGTGAACTTGTGAACTTGTTGCACAGAGTAAGACAGCATTTTTATAAATTCTGGATTCAAAAATGTAACCAGAAGACCTGATCTGAAACTCTTGATGTAAGGGATCGGTTATACTTTCTTTAACAATCATTTATAATAAAGAACAGAAAATACTTTTCCTGTTACCAGTGATTTACAGAGGGAGATCCTCAAACTGACAAGGAGCCTCATGAGCCAGTCATCTGCCGTTGTTTACAATGTTATAAATTTCCCCTAATGACAAAAACACTACATTCTTACTCACATGGAGACGCATTAACAGTGGATTTTCTGCTCTGCAGGGGAGGATTACGCATAGTACAAGCTGGGAAACGATTGGCCTCCAAACAAAGGAGCAGAGACTGTGACTGGATGCGTTTGGAAAACACTCAACACATAACGATAACCTAGCACCACCCTGCAGCTACAAATCCCCAGAATGAAGGATGTGTGGGATTGCAGACAGCGGCGAGGGCAGTGGTTCAGGGTTCACACATGCTTTGCTCACTTTTACAAAGCATCTTCCAAAGAACTTTGAAGGCAGAAGACTATATATCAGAGCTGTCCTACCACTTAACGGCAATGATACTTGGGTTATCATTAATTCTTTAGCCCACAGAAACAAATCACATGTCTTTGGTTTTGCATATTCTAGCCAGTTTATTGCTTTCCATTGTTCAAAGCACAATGTAAGGCGTTTTTAATGGATTGTCTTGAATTCCAGGAAGCTTCTGGTTGCAGTTTGGTATACAAATCAACTTGCTGAGACTTCTTTTATATTTGGTTGGCATGCGATCCATGACAAAGAATATTTGGTCACTTTGATGACATGAGGATTGCGTGTTGATTCATTAGTTTGCAGTCTGTTTCAGTTTTTGTTTTGTTTTGGATTGATTTTTTTTTTAAATGTTTTTTGTTGGTTCTCTTTAGGAGAAACAGCAGCTTGACAAAAACGTATAAATATAGAGGAAAATTCTAAATTTTCGATCCACACATATAGTGAGAAAACAAGAGAGAAGCTGACAGTTTGACAGAGGGCCTGTTATGTTCTGTGTCCCTCTCTTGCTCTGCCCAGGTTAGCTACAACTTGACTGCTTGATGAGGCTCACCTGGCCCAGGAGAAAAATGTTTAAAAGCTCCTGTGCCAGCATCAGAAGGGAGAGGCTTCCAGAGTAGAGACTGCTGATCTTGATGCCTTTCAGAACTGTTGTGTTATAACTTAATGTCTATTTGAGTGTCTCAATCTATTGTCTTGGTGGTCTTTGGCTTTATGTTAATACATCTCATGGATTTGTTTTTTTCTTAATGGTGTTTCTTGTGGTTTATTTGTGTCAGCGGTTGAGTGTCGCTCGCCTAAGGGCAGCGTGTAACGCAAACCTGCGCTCCAGATAGGCAACAACTGTTGCTTAAAATGACAGAACACACTGCTCCATACATGAGTTAAAAACCCTTTATTGGCTGCGTGATTAAAAACTAAGACCGACGCATATCCGCCACACAGACAGTTTCTGTAAGTACAAGTTTCAGCAGAAAAGTTGCATTGAAACAGACCGCCTCTGCAACTGCCAACTACACAGCAGCGCGTACACTCTGCGTTCTACATCATGGCTGAGCTGATGGTCCTGTTGTCGAAGACGTAGCAAGAGGGAAAATTGGTTTGTTCCATCCCTACCACACACCGTGCTGATTCGCTGGCACACCACTAATAAGAATGGTCATTGAACAGACAACCAATTAGAGTATCCGATGGTGTCCAATCCTCTGACAGCCAACCTCCTCAGACTTCGCATGCTGACACGGAGCAGACAGCGTCCGCGCGGTTTCAAAAGCTTCCAACACAGCTGAACACACCGAACAGATTTGTTCCCGAACTCGTCTGAGTCTCCCCAAACACTTCAGACGGCCAATGGTTGGGCCAGTGTGTTCCTGCCTTATGTTTTAATACTGGCTGCCCATCCAACTGAGAATTCATTTCAAGATCCTGGTAATCACAGTTAGAGCCCTGCATGGTCAGAAATAACGTTAAAGAGCTATTGCGGCCATATAACACAAATACGACTAAGATGTCCACTGACCAAGGCCATCTGTTCCCTGCTTTAAGCTAAGGTCAAAAGGAAAGGAAGAGGCAGGAGCTCCTACACTCTGAAACTCTCTCCAGTTGGACCTGCGTTCTGAGGACACTGATGACACATTTAAAAAGCAGCTAAAGACCCGTTTGTTTAGACTTGCCTTTGATTAACTTGTTTGTTTACTTTCTATTGCCTCTTGTTTTTGGCTGGTTTTCTGATTTTATTGTGTATTGGTTTGCCTCTTCGCTTGCTTTGGCTCTGCTCTGGACGGGGGCTATAAATAGACTTGTTATCGTTACTTTTTTAATTATTTTACCACTCGCTCATCTTGCAAGCGTTGTTTTCCAACACTGTTCTCCAAAATGAATGCAATCACAAGCAGACTTCATCTGCTGTCAAGAATACCTGCCAGGAACGAGGGAAGTGAAAACCATTAGACTTCTTGGACTGCACCCTGAATTCGCCTAAACTTGCACAACTGCTTCCAGCAAAGATCCAGCAAAGTGAGCGCACGTATACACACCTGCAAGTCTCCCACGGTGAATAGAAGCAGTTGCTGCAGCAATTGCAGATAACTTGACATCGTGTGCCGCATGCGGGAGATATTCTCCATGGCAGCAGCCGGGGCCAGGTCGGTAATGAGCATGCTAATGCCTGATTGCATTTAATTTGATACAAATTAGCGTATTATCCAGCAATTTACCAGGAGGAATTATTACATGAAATATCACTTCATTACCACAGGGGTATTATGACTGGCATGTCACATCTACAACAACTGTCAACAGTGAGCTGGATTTTTTTTTTTTTTTTTTAAATCCTCGTTTTCTCTGTTTCTCTCAGGGGATCGTATTGTCTCCGCTGTGCAGAGGAGAAGTGCTGCTGGTGCAATAAACTATGATACCCCTGAAAAACTGCTGAAAGATTCCTGACAGAAACAGGCCAACATCTAATTGGGCCTGGAGAAGAAGGAAGTTCTAACTCCTAAGTCTTTTTTGTATTATCCGTCCCTGTGTTTCCCATTAAAATAGTTTCCAGCCACTGAAAAGAGGATTTGAAACAGCCGGCCTCAGGTAATACCTGCTGCAGTGTTTGCCAGACAGTTGGGCTGAACTCTAGACCCTGGTTCTGGTGTTGGACACTTTCCAATAACTCTTCAACCTTCCAGCTAAATCTATACCATTTATTCATCCCTCTTTTAATCCAAAACACAGAAGTCACTCTGCGTGAAATTGCACTGAGTTTAGAAGAGATGGCATGGTGAATCATATGTGTTTGTTGAATCATAATGAAAAACAAAAACAAGCTAAATCAGAATCAGAATAAAAAATACTTACAAGTAACTAAAACCACAGGTTAGTCGGTCTGTAGTCAAACTTGTTTTACACTTTGCATTCAATTAATGTTGTGACTGAGGTGGGACTGATCTAAATTGCCACGTGGATAATGTGTTGTGCGTCACAACATTAGACAGAAGAAGATATGTAAATCAAAATGGTTCCATCTGTAGGGCCACATGTTTGTTTTTGTTTTTTTCCAGCTGGAAGGGTTCTGTCTGTTTAGATGTTTGGATTACGCTTACAGGACCATCTTGTTTACAAGTTTTAATCCAGGGAGTGATAATGCAAAGAGACAAGGAGTTTGGGGAACAGTCTACAATACTTTGGCTGGTTAAAGATTAAAACAAACACAACAGATGTCTCTAAGAAATCCATTTGATGAATGAATTCAAATGTAACCAGATAACTGGGCTTGCCATTGAATCCCTCAGTTACCAACTGACAGCACTGCAACCAACAACAGGTTTCTGTAACAACGAGCATGCTGCATTCACACCAGGTCAACAAAATCTTGTTCATTCTGATGTAGGAGTCTAATTCCACTTCTACCATTTTGGTAACACTAGATACAAGGAAGCTAGCCTATATTTAAAAAACGCCTACTTGTAAAACAAGCTGAATCGACTGTGTTAGTCTTGGATTTTATTCATGTTATGTTGACCGATTTGTTCCCACTTTCACTCCAACGAAAGTCCGTCAGTTATTATGATACTTTGATACTAATGCTATTTCCACTAAGCAGTGGAAGTATCAGCCGTAGTGGTTTCCCCAGTGACCTCCCCAGGGAACTTGTGGAAAAATGCAATTCAAAACTGTAAGCAGGGACAACAGTTATGTAAATGAAAAACATAATATCTACGAAACCAAAAACAATCATTGTCATTCTTAGCATATTTTTTATGCTTGTACACATCTTTCCATCTTTTTTTTTCTTTCCAGTTTTCCATTTGGGTTTGGCTTCAGTCTGACAGGAGCACAGGTTTAGTGCCCATGGGCCAACTAGTAAGTCATTTTCAGCATATTGTAGAACAACCTTCACTTTTCTCTATCTAAGACTAATCTTCAACCAAATGTACAGTCTGCAGCTGCTTCCTGATCAAAGCATCTCAGTTCATTCAATGCCTCATGAAACTTCATGACGGCTTTGGGAGAGTGAGGATCTCAGACTGCATACGCAGGTTGAGTAGACTCTCTGAGATTCAGTTTCAAAATAATCTGTGAAGTGCTGCATGTTTGATAGCCAAACCATAAGTCCTAATTCAGTGACATAAAAGTGTATGTCTGAGCTGTACCTTTGATTCCTGCTTTGCTTCCTGTCCTTGACGCATGCAGGAGAGGCTCCGTCTGGACAGTGATTGCTGAGGCTGTACACGGAGGGAAGAGCAAAGTCATCCAGGTCTAATTGTGAGCAGGTGACCAGCAGGCGGACGGCGGACAGATTGGAAAAATTGCCTCCGCTTCCCAAATGCCACAGTCACCCCAACTGGCCCTTCTCCCTCACAGGCCTTTTTCATTTTCCATAACATTCCTTAATCCACCTGGCAGACTCCGCACACACCATACCCAGACAGATGTAAACATACACAGACTGATGCACATACTTTCACATTTTTGCCTCAAACTTTCATTATGCGACCAGCAGATGGATGTGTGTGGGCAGCTTTCACTGAAGCATGATGCACACAAACCACAGCACGTGTCAACAAACAATGGAGAACGATCCAAAACAATCAGCGATTGAAAGACCAGCAGGACACAAAGAGGTCTGAGTAACAGCATGTTACTATGATACCACATTCAAGACCCGGCTGTTTACCTTTAGTTGACAGGTTGCTGTGTAAGCCACAATCTCTTGATTACACACGAGTTAAAGCCATGGAAGATTTGTTTGGGCAAAGAACCATCTGGTTTCCATATGTCTTTCAGAAACAACCCACCAGTATTATTGGCTGGAAACCAAAAAAATATTAGAAATGCTGAGATCAGCAGTTGGCCGAGGCGTTCGTCGCTTCCTGAGGAGAATAGAGTCTATCAAAAACACAAAGATGGATGCTACATGAAAGGGCACCCAAACTTCATTTAAAACGGGTGCAGCTGAGCTTGTTTGGAACCGCACAGATATCCTTTTGTGAATATGACCTTATATGCAACATCGCATATCACATCAAATACATAGAAACTGTGAAAATGTTCAAAGGCCGACTTCAGTTAAAAACTATTCTAATACTCACAGTCCAACTTGTAGATGGATAAGTTTATAGTAAAATGTGTATAGTTTAGTGTGGTGGTGTGATGACACTGAAGTCAAGCAACTGTGGTATAGTTTGTTTACAGCCTAACAAAGCATTTTGCTTCCTCTTACTTCATTTATCCTCACAAACTCACAGTGCAGTCCGTCCAGTCTGTGAAGATTATCTTGCTGAGCAAAACTTCTAAGTACTGTGTCATAAACTTTTGTTTGCCCCAGAGCTTAATTTTGCATTAATCCAAGTGAAATTTGATGCCATGTCATGTATGCCCATCATATATAAAACTATTAGCATAGCTTAGCATAAAGACCAGAAAACAAGTGTCAAATCACTAGACTGGCTAAAGGACACAAAATCTACCAGCAACCCTCAGCATCTCTAATGCTCCTTCACATTCAAATCTTGTTTGCTTAATTAACACATAAAACAAAGTGTAAACTTTGTGCAACATTGTGTGGTTTTATGGGTGATCATGTGCCGTTATGTGTTTACATCCACCCTGGCAGACGGTAACTGTACCCAGCCAAGAAAGACTGACATGATGAATGAGAAACGATGAGCCTTTCATGGCGATAAAATCTGAACTGTTCAAAGCAAATGAAACAGCTTCAAGAATCTGATATTTTAGGGTTGAGAGGTCCTCTGATGCAAATCATTTCAACACATTATTCCTCATGTCCATAAATCTCATATAACACAAAGATTTGTGGAAATCAAGCCGTTCACACTTGCAGAAATCGTCAAAGGTTAAGATTAGTTCAGGGACACACTTTGGATAATAAGAGTGCTCCGTCTGATCCCTTGAGGTATCACAGAGCCAATCAGGGTGGGGATGTCATATGACACAGCCAGTTGGACTTAAACACGGCGAGGAATGTGCCAGGCTACAATATCCTGTCCGGTTTTTAAGCCATTGGAGAAAATAAAGTAGATGGAGAAGTTAAGACAAGAATAAGAGGTAGAGTAGGACAGGGATCAGGTTACAGAGTGAATAGAGAAGATGGAGATCTGGGAGGAAAAAGCTAAGTGGATCAAGACAGCCTTTAAAAGGAGTCCTGTAATCACAGATGATTTCACTCATCTCCTGTAAAGACCTGAATGTTATTCCGGCTGAGACTGATCGGTAAGCCATGGCTTCCTCCTCACAGCACCATGCAGCTAGAATATTATCGCCTTCGAGCGCAGATATGATGAGACGTTCCTCAACAGGAGGGCCAAGCAAAACAGACCAAGGGGCTGAAACACAGCCAAGACTGATACAGAAACAGTTACATAAAATGTCTCCTCTGCTTTCTTTGGGATCCTTCCTCCACCCTCCTGGTGCACTGCACTTCAAGACACATCACTCCTTATGATTAGGGGAAAAAATTCAACATTTTAGGCTCTTTCCGTTTTTTTGAGAGTTTATCGAGAAGGTGAACACCACTGTCATATCTGTATGGTGGGTATGAAGCTGTATCCAGCAGCCAGAATCCACCTACTTATACATTATGTTATATGAGTTTAATTCACACAAAGTGCCAGTTGCGTGTGACAAACCAATAGCCTGTTTCTATAAATATCAAACAATTCCTGTAATAGAGTTAACTTTATATACTCCATACACACTATATATATATACTCGTTACATACTTTGATTTTAATGACGGGATCAGATTTGTAATGTACTTAAAAAATCCTTAAAAATAACCTTTGTTCTCGGAAATAAAGTAAGAAATGCCACAATATTTGGCTCCAAGTTTCAGGGGCTATGTGCTGGGGCCATCATCACTGCAGTGGCCTTCGCTGGTCATTTCCGTGTGATCTTTGGCATTGTTATACGGAGGCCCCACAGGTTTAATGGCTGTTGGGAGGCCCAGGAAAGCAGCTTGTCCCAGGAGGAAGAGGGAAGAGCCCGATGTCTGCTCCTCATCTGTTACACAACAGTCTCTGAACATGGCACACATTGGGTAGTCTATTTCCTGTCTTCTTTTGTCCCATAAATATATATAAAAGAGTCCGATGAAAATGGCATATATGTTTAATAAAGATAGTATATGTCATGTCAAGCTGTCCAGCCTTAATAACTTCCCTGTGGTTGGCTGGTGAGGTACCCTGGAAGAAGCATGCATTTGACTTGAGCCAAACATTTGAGGTCCAAAAAAAGAGTAGTTCTTGTGCTCTCTTTTCCTGCTGCTTTTAAGAGAACACATGTTTGACTAGTTAACTAACCAGAAGAAGTCTATATTTAACTCTTAATCCATCCAAGTTTGTTGACTGGCTTCACGTCCTCAGGCACCCACTGTTCTGCTTTACTTCAGCAGGCTATAAAAAAAAGTTTTGTTGAGCTAGCCAATCAATTGAGTGTTTGCCAAAGTTACATTGATGCGTGGCGATACAGTAATGGGATAGGAATGTTTTGGAAAATGTTTCTTGAAAGTTGCTAACGACCTCTTTAACCTCGTAAAAGAAAAAGATCCAAATTTCACATTGTCCTCGTCCTGGGATCCAGGTTTGGCCGACTGTGAGTTTTCAGATACAACACGAGCTCAAGCTGTCTTAAAAAATTGGACTTAATTTTCACCATGATGGATTATGTTGTGAAAGTTTCTGGTCTCTACAAGTTAATTATCTGTCTGTGGTGAAATTACCAGGAACCCATGGCTCACTGTGAGGCAGGAAATCTGCTTTAATCCTCTGGTATGTTTTAGAAAGTGGTCTATTTAATAAACTCATACAGGCTACAGTTATAAGTATAAAGTATAAAGTATAAATCTAAGTTTTGATGATATCCTCTCATGAGGACGTTGCATGCTGCAGTTGAGTTTGGGCTGTTCAGGGTAATTATAATAGCCTGCAGGTGCGGGGAAGGGTTTCAGTGTTTCTGCTGGCAAAATAAAATCACAAAAGAAAACAAAATATTCGGCGATCAATCATCTGACGCACTGATTAACATGATTGCATTTTGCCTTCCAGAGCCGCACCTCTTATTTGTTACACCTTCATGCAGGATACAGGAAGGTACCGCGGTAACAGTGCATAAGGCCTAGGTCACACAACACGAGTTTCGGGCCATCTAAATCCTGATGAAGCCCTCCCGACAGCCAGAGGAAAAATTTTGTCTGGGCGCTTGGTCGGTACCGAGTTCGGCCCAAATTAGCCATTAATATGAGTTAACAGATGCAGCGTTAAAACTCTCAAACTGCCCGCAGACTCAACGGGGACGCAAAGGTCTTTAATATCTAGGATTTAAATTTTGGATGACTACTTCAGTACTTTTGGAGCAGGACCACATTAACCAATGAGCGAGACATCCCCCAGCAGCTGACGGTGCTCTCTCAAGGGTAAACATTACAGCCTTTATGGCTCACTTAACTGGCATACAATGAGATAACTTGAGATGGTGGATCAGTCCTAATGGCATGATAATCATAATAATTACAATTATAATGATATATTCATTACAAATCTTGTAATGTGTGCATGTTTGAAATCACACTGTACAACAGTTTAGCCCTGATCTTGCTGTCGGTGACGTTCTTGGAGCTCGCTAACCAAAAGCCCCAGATCAGAGGCAGATCGGCACGCACTCCTGTGAACGACAGTCGCCATATGTGAACTGTTCAAAGGCCGATCGTGGAGCACGGGGACAAGCTTGCCAGCGTGTTCGCCGGCATCTGCTGGATATCTAGCGACTTAATTTTCTGCTAATTTTCTGAGAGCAGACTCTCCTCTCCACTGGATAGCTCTGCTGGAACTGGTTCAACGATAGCTTATAGTTTAATCAGAATACATACACACAAGTGTTTCAGCATCTGTACCCGTGAATCCTTGCTGAACCACAATACGGTCTGCTTAGATCGCGAGTCTCATCTCGCGTGTTGTAGGGTGTGACCCTATGTTGCGGCTCAGTCATCTAGTGTGAAAACCACAACGACTGTAAGACTCCCGACTACATGGCATAAAGTTGCGTAGTGTAAAGAGGACAGCGATCTGACGGCTTTGAAAGTCTCGTAGCGTCTGAAGCCATTATGCCTGTGATGCAACCCTTTTTCCTCTGCAGTGTTAGCCCGGCCTAAACAGGTCACTCACAAGCATCTGGTGTTTGAACTCATTGTCTAAGCTGTGCCAAATATTGATTGTTTTCTCACTTCGACTTTAAATGACAGAGGAATCAGTCTTCAAGAGCATCTCTTTAATTGGACCTTCTCCCAAATTTAACCATAGATTGCCGATTCCAAACTGCTAAAGTGCTGTGAAAACAATACTGGTTGAAGGCTGTGAGGAAAAAAAGGGGGGGAATACATTGAGAAACTCAAAAAGGTCACGTCCCAGGACTCTTTCTCAAGAAAAAAGAACAAAAACTTCCTGAGTGTTGTGCTTTTACGGAAAGCTGGGTAAAAACTAATAATCAAGGCCCTGACCACAGAGGTGTTATCTTAAAGGGTTTGTGTTTGGTTCATCTTCTTGATGATGATAAACAGCCTGATGGTTCTGCTACTGTCTGCTGGTTACAGACTTAAATTAGACTCTCCAGCCTCAGTCTGCACATTAGCACAGTTCCTCAGAGGGCTCTGGGTAATCTCTGGTTTCTACACCTGGACGCTGACTCAGACTATTTTCCTTTTCCACACAGTGTCTTTCTCCTCCAAAGGCTGCCTCGCTGCTCCCCGCAGTAGGTCAAGAGTCACACACACACGCACGCACACACACACACACACACACACACACACACACACACACACACACACACACACACACACACACACACACACCAGTGACAAACACCAGTTTCGACATAATCCATAGAATATAATTGAATATTCTAACGTTATTTTCAATAGCTCTGTTAATAGTGTGTCTGCATTAAACCAACACCATGTCGCATGCCCCCCAGACCACGGTGAGTTCGATGACATGGCCAGACAAATTCCAGCAATGAGTCACAGGGCCTCTGTTAGCTCAGATATGTCTGTAATAACAGTAGAGAGGAGTGATCAGCTTAGAATTTCATAGACAGCTGAAATTAGTTAAGTTAAAAAGCTGGTGACTTTGAGAGCATTGGTGATTTTTATGGATATATGGATACATGGACATATAGATGGATATGGATATATAGATATATAGACAATGTCACACTTTGGGAGTTGTAGTTTTTAGAAGGTTCATAATTTAATCATTAAACGTATAATGATGAAATCCTATTAACAAGCACTTTAGCGGATGACAGTTTGTCTTTGAATACAGAAAGTAAACCCCAGACAGAACTGCTGAATGAGAGAGGCTTTGAGTTACAGAAGCTGATGGAACAGAGGTTAGCTTCTCGACAGTTTTGCACAAGTTGCCAAGGTCAATAGATCAGAATCTGGGTCAGTTTGGTCAAGAACTGCCCGAGTCCGACTCTGATTATTTCACATTTTGACTCCTATTTTACACAGTGTGATGTCATAGAGACAGTACATTTGGGAGAGAGAGTTCCACAAAGAAAGCAGACCAAATAAATGAAGGAGGGACGTTCATGATCTAAATTTGTCCAGGAATCCTGTCTTGTCCTCTCCCTCATTAACCATCAGCATGGAGCAGGCAGTTATGCAACCAAAAAAACAAAGACCTCCACATGATCACTCCTCACAAAACCAATACTGTAAAACCACAATCTCATAACCAGAGAGCATTCATTTATCATAGGGGAGTAAGTAATCATTTATCACAATTTTTTCATGCATCAAATCTGTGGCCACTGAAAGCAAAAGTGAATGAGATCAGTTTGTGAGCCCAGAGGATGTGTGAGCAGGAGAAGGAATGCCTGTCCCTCACTATAAGCTGATATATTGACAGGCCAGAGGTTTCCCTGCAACATCCATTCCCGGCGAGGGACTTTCTTGCTAGAGTCTCCGTCTTATCCAAGTTACCCGCCCCTGCTGGGGTCCCCGCTGACAGAGGGTCTGGAACAAGGCAGCTGAGGTCATGTTTTTCACACTTTTGATTTAGCAGTTCCAGTTTTGCAGTTGTAAATAATGTCACGGATTAGACGCCCCATTACACAGATAGAATAGCAAAGGGACTTAATTGTCTAAGAGAGGCAAACTAATATTCATTTTCCATTTTTTTATGTCAGTGGGGACGAATGCCTCATCGCATCAAAGGGTTCTTTAACGCTGACTGTATTGTGGGTGAGTGTTTGTACATCACAACAACAATCACCAAAACAGAGAGACGAACGGTGCCAAACATCCAACTGATACTGGCTGATAAAAATCCAACCGGGTTGTGCTGCTGCCAAAGAACCTGTTCTGAATCGACCCCTGATTAAAGACGGATGACAATACAAGCTGTTTTTGACATTAAGCTCCGTTATATGGAGGCTTATTTTAAAACATGTCACCCTGCATGGAGATTTATAATGTCAGTCAGTTTGATAAAGATGAGGTACTTCCTGAAAGATAGTAGATAGCACAGATGTTGCTGCTTAATGAGTACACAGTCTGATATAACAGCGATTCCCAACCAGGGGTCAGCCTACGTCAGTTACAGGGGACATGTGGAAATGGGAAAGTAGTTTAAAAGATTCTCTATGCACCAAAATGTAGATATAAACATTGACAAAGCTTGAGTTAGAGAACAAACAGAGAAGTTTGCCTTGGCAAACTGAATGGTTTAAACTGTCAGCTCAAGGTATTTACATAGTGAATTAGTTAACTAAAAGAAATGGTTCAATTAATTAGCTAAAAATAGTGAGTAAACAGTTAACGTAGTTGCTAAAAGTAGTAGCCTAAGTTGTTGGTTAAATGCAATGGGTAAAAGGTTAGTACATGGTAATAGATAAATAGCCCTGTAGCTAATGATCAGACACAATAGCTAAAATCGATAAAGGATTTCAATGGATAGCTTAAAGTAATGGATAAACAGTGGAAACAGTCTATTTAGCTATAATGGATGAAATAGGTAAGTCACAAAATGGATAAAAAGTTGAAGAAGTAAGCTGAGAGCAATAAGTTGTTGAAATTGTTGGTTATTTATTAAATCATGAAAATTAACTAATGAAATTGATAGTTAACAGTTCAAATTGTTACAGTATCTAATAGTAATGGGTAAAAGGTTAACAGATGGTAGGTGAATAGGCCTGGCTGACATTATCAGATAAATGGTAAAATAGCTAAAATGGGTAAATGATTTAAATAGTTAGCTAAAAGTAACGGATAGTTTGAAAAGATAGCTAACTTTTAATGGGTTAAAAGTTTAAAAATGAAACCAGGTGTAGTGGACAATGGTTCAAACACATGGTAGTAGATGAATGGTGAAATAGCTACAATTAACCGATAGATGGTATTTGAAATACTTAGCCAGAATTGATTGTTTTGATCAGTAGCTATAGTAAGATATAAAAAGTTGAAGTCAAGAGTAGACCTGCTGCATAAACAGAAAAGGTTCAGTTTCTGCAACTTGATGTGGTGGATGTACGAAAGCAGACCAACCTACAGCTCAGATGTATGAAGAAAATCTGTATCAGTATAAACTTTGATCTGATAAATGTATACAACCCAATTCAAAATAAACTCAAATGAAAACTTTTGGAACATGGTGGTGTTAAAGGATACTTGAGTTCACCTGGGGCCGTGGGGTTACGTCAGGCAGATAAGGTTGGGGGCGACTGTGATATAACTTAAGTAACCCGCCTTTTCTGACTGTGGCGGTCAATAGGATGGAATAAAAATTCTGAAAAATGGGGTGGAAAAAAGAGTAGAAACGCTTTTTTCATTAGGTCAGAGTGCCATAAGTGTTTCCCCTGCAGACTACCTTGGACAGCTCTGTATCTCAGCTAATGGCATTACACTCATCACACAGACACGCACACACTACTTCCCAACAGGATAACTGCTCATCCCAGAACAGCTGTGTGGTATAAATCAGCCGCGGAGAGGTTACCTCACAAGTCACCAGGCCTCACAGTGAAGAGAGAGAAGCCCTTGGCAGAAACCACCAAGCAAGATAAAAAGAATTTTAACGTTCAGAAATTGCAATACATCATATTTTAATTGCCAAAAAAACACTGAAATTATGCTTCAAGTGGGATTTCGGGTTGTGAAGTAGAAGCTGGCTGAAGAATTATGCGTTGCCACAACAAGTTGAAATCAACAGCATTTTTTTCTGGGATTTGGCTTAAACTCAGCTATTCCCAATGATTTGGGGCCAATATGCTTAAAATTCCAAGAATTACACTTATATATGCTCTAAAAGCCAGTAGGCCTACTAATGGCTATCACTGAAAATGAAGAAAAAGATGTATGTAGCAACTTCCTAACAGTGAGTTGAGACAGTAACCCTTCAAGTTCAACTAACATTTAATTGCACTTTTTTTGCCAGCATATGTTTCTGCTCTGTACATCATGTCCTCTGTTTTCAAAAAAGACTGATACAAATGGGAAAATACATATTTCATGTTTAAAGTTGTCCACCTTCTTTGTGTCAATTCGTCAGAGTGCCTGAGTAGTAACGTCATCATAGTAGATGCAATCTGCCAGCTGCCTGCTCCACAACAAGAGCCACAGCCTATGAATAACAACTCAAATGAGCTTTCCTGCTACAGTCTCTGTCTTATCTGAGTTACTAACATGAACACTCATCTTATCCTGCACCTGTGCTTGGTGAACCGAACCAACACTTAAGAGCGAAAAATGCACTGCTTAAGTCAGATTTCTTTTAGAAACCAGCAACCTGCTGGTCTATAGAAATAAGGAAGTTTTAAGGCACTTCTGCATTGGGTTCAACTGCAGTCCAATATTCCCTCTCACTCTAGCTCTGTTTTGGTCTCCCTCAACCACTGAAGGAAATATCTGGTTCTCTATATGTGCCACTGTGTTAGTGCTAGTCACTTGTGTTGTCTGTCTGTTGTTTGGTGCTGGGCAGATGAATTGCACAGTGGAGTGTTAAGAGCTCTCCTACTGAGTGAGCCGAAACAGAGAGTGGATTAATGCTAACTCACTTACAGCAGTTCGATAAACAAGGGCATTGATCTGAATGTTTGATAACGTGCAGGTTCAGGCCAGTGGCAATGACAATAAGGCCAGTGGGACTTGGGAAATGCTAATGATGACTCGCTCACTTCCATCAGCCAGTGAACTCTCGGTCACCTATTACCCATGTACTACACTGCTGGTAAGGCACGTGGGCCGAAAAGAAAGCAGCAATCCAGCCATGTGCCTTCTGAGATTCTTTCTCATCCTCGATTATGATTCGTTCTACTCTACCGTGATTCTCGCTCTGACACACACCCACCCACACAAAACACACTGGAGACATTAATGGTTCCACGTCAGACTTGCAAAGAAATTACATATGTCACAAGATATGAAGGGGAAATGACGAAAGGAGGGACTGGTGCAACAGAGACTGGAGGCTGTAACACTACAAATGATAGGAAGAGATGGATGTGTGCATGAGGAGTATAGTCTAATCCTTGGAAAGTTGACGTCCTTGAAAAGTCAGATGACTTCCATAAAACAGCAAAAACTGCCAAGTGCTGTAACTTGTTGCAGTCAAAAAATCTTATCTATCAAAACAGATTTGACACGATTTTTAATAGCAAAAACTTTCCGGAACAGCTGCTGTGAGTGATGAAAAGAAGTCTAACTCGTAGAGAGGGTCACATTCAGAGTTACCAGCTTGGCAGTGGCAAATGATTGCAGAGATGGGAAAATCTTTTAAGGTACAGGAGATAAACTCGGCAGTTTCTGTGCAGTGTTTCACAGCCAGCTGGTGAGTGTTGGGGGGGGGCTGCAAGCTGTCATTTATCAGCTCATAAATCAGCAGACTTTTATAAGACACTTAACAAGAGTCCGCACAGACACGAGGGAACGAGCTGCAGACTTATTGAGATATCGAATGACACGTCTGCAGGCTTATCAGTATAATTACATGCTGTTGTTGAGGAGGAGGCGGGAGGACAGGAGACGATCTGTTCACTTACACTGTCATGACAGAGGGGGGATTAAGCGTCACTATGTGATCAGGTATTTATCCTGCATCCTGTGCTCGTTCATCTCACTCTTTCACACACACACTCACACACACCCATGCATACAGACACGTGTATGGGTAACAAGGGTAAAATGTCTCTTTAATGTCCTTCTTTAAGTAGTACATATAATTTTTTTTTCTTTTTTATGGTATGGACAGCAAATTCTAAATCAAAATAAAAAGGCTGAGGTTTTTTTTTTATAAAGCTGAGACTTGTGCAGCCATTATCTGAGTGCATGCACACACTCACACGGCCCTCTTGTGGCTGCACTGGAACAGACACATCCGAAACACCACAAACTCTTCACTTCCTGCCTGCAGTTTCGACAAACAACTGAGTTTCCTTAAACAACTCCATTAGTAAATTTGTGAGGATGGAAGACCTGTTATTTCCTTTAAAGCTGGCACTGACAAAAACCCATTAACTGCTAAACAAACAACCCCTGTTAACATTTTATTTTTATTAATCGCTTTGTCTATAAAAGGCAAGTGTATAAATGTTGTATATCCCACCTTCCCTGAGTCCACTCAATGTCTCAAGCAACAGTTCAACATCCAAACACACTCCATTTCAACTCGGTCAGTAAATGCCGGGAGTGTAATTGTGGCAAATGACCACAGGCCTGAATTGAACTATGGCCGCTGCTGAGGACTCCGTACATGGGGCACCCACTCAGTCAAGCTGAGCTACAGGGGAGCACTAAAATAAGTCTTTTAAATGTCAGCCAAACACAAGGGTTTTAAATTGCTCCTCACTTATTTCCAGAGCCTGGTTGCACACAATGGTGCTGTCATAAATTACACCTAGATTACGAATCAATTGCAACTCACGCGGAGGTCTGAAGCGGGAAGCAGATGCTTTCCTCACACAAGGGAACATCGACCCATCTTGGGAAACACGTTCTCCACCACTGGGACTTTTTTCATCTGTTCCTCCCGCCTCTGCCCAAATTACCCTCAAGCATGAAAACATTACATGTCAGTCTGTCAGCATGAAGTAATGATTTCCTCCCAGACTTAGTGTTTTCCATTTTTCACCTACTGCCCTTCACTGCCGTGACACTGACTTAAATGCGGGTAAATGATCCAAACAGAGCCACTTGTTGCTGCTGCTGCTGCTGCTGCTGCTGTCACTCTGCATCCATCACTGACTTTTTAACATGACGAGATGTAAAGCAGGCACATCCTCCTACTCCATCACCAAGGTGATTTAGATTTTTCCAACATCAGATCTAATTTGATGACGCCATCACTGGCCTCTAACACACCCACTGACCTCACCAAACCACACCAAATATAATCCAAACCTCTGGAACAATCCTCATACAAAAACATAACAAAAACAGCAGCTGGGTCCAATTTTTTTTTTTCTGCATGCGGTACAATAACACACAGCACACAGTTGTATTGTTTCACCAGGCCAGTAATATGTTTACACAATGTCCTTCCCTTGTGCATAGGCGTTAAATTGCTCGGCCAAACCCTGGCACATGTGTATGAGTGTGTGTGACTGAGGCTGATTACTGGTGCACACTCTTTTAGAAACTGTCACGGCCACAGACGAGCCTATAATCCATACCTGCTGATCCTAATCTTCTCTTCAGATTATCCATGAGCGGCTGAACACCTGGTCCAATGGCATGGTGGAAAAAGCCAATACGTCAGTGACTCTGAGTGAAAGAGCAAGTCTTGTTCCCATTTGTTTTGCTGGGAGATGACAAGAGCAGTGGTAGAAGTTTTCGACTCATTTACTTCAGTAAAAGTGACAATAACACAGTGTACATTTAGACTTTGAACAAAAAGTCACACGCAAAAATTTTACTTCAAGGATTAGTTGCATAAAATATAATTCTATGATTTACTAGCGAAAGGTCAGATGTGAGGGTCAATGCAGATCACTTGTTTGCACAGTAGTTATGAATAGACAACCAGGAGATCATTTTCCTGCTGTCAAGTAGAACTGTGGCTCCAGAAAGTTAGTGCTCCGGGCCAAGAACTAGACCAGCACATAATCCTCAATACAGCCACAACATGTCACACTCCTTTTCTGTAGGCTATGTATTAGTTTATTAATTTCTGTAGTTTTAGAGGTGCTTGTGGGAAGGTTTGTTAACCTTGGACAGCACCAGGCTAGCTGATTCCCTCAGTTTCCAGTAATTATGTTAAGAGAAGGCTAAATTAACCAACTGATGGAGGCTTCATATTAAGGGAGCAGACAATAGATTGATAGTACTAATCTAACTGGCAAGTATTCAAAAATGTTGCAAAGGTAAATGTAATCATTTTGTAGAATAGCCTAGATAACAAAAGATTCAAAAAATACACAAAAGATACAAAAAACTGTAAGCTGTCAAAGCCGGTGGCAAAAATGTTGGACAGGACTTATGTTGTTTTTCTTTGACTCCAGTGGCCATTTCGTCAGGTGAAAAGAAAATGGCAGGATCATTTTTAAGGGTTTGTCTTTGTAATACTAATTTCCACTGCAAGAGGCTGAAGTGAAGTTTTAATTTCTAAATGCACTCTAAACACAAGACGAGACAAGAGAAAACCCAAATGCATGTAGATACGTGTGCACGAGTACCACAAAAACAAGACAAGTCATGAATGTTCACTGCTAAATAAAAAGAAAGAAAAAGAAAAACTGAAAGGGGATCAGCAGATTTTTTTTTTTGTTCTCATTCTCGTCTTGGGGCTTCCATGGGCCGATCACATGTTTTAGAAATGCAATCTTAATCTGAAAAAAAACTACTACAGCTGAGTAGAGGCATAAAGTTAGGTAAATGTACTGCGTTACATTCCACCATGGTCCGCATTTTATATAAAACATTTTATTTTTGTACATGTTATGATTTGTTACAGTTAGTAATTTACACAGCTGCACTGTATGATAACACTGTTAAAATGATGAAACAGTTATCAGTATAAAAAGAGTATGTCCACACATTGAAACGTTCAAGACACACATGATTTACGTCCTACAGTCGTTAATAATATCTACACTGTTATTTACATGACACAACACTGTAAGGGATGATTGGCCATTTGTCCAGGTGGCAGATGCAGACGTTGACAAAAACTCTACGCAGACACAAAAACACATGCATACAAAAAACAAAAAAATTGGAATATGCAGATTGCAAAAGGCATGACACTGTCACAAGGGTCTGCTTCACTGGGGTTCTGTCCCGTGTGTGGACGTCTAACGTAAGAGCAAAGGACGAGACACATGTAATGTAAACGAGAAGCTAGGACATGATCTATGCGCCTGACTCTGACCTCCCAAGAGAACTGACTGACACATCGGCCGACAACAAACTGAAACCTACAGATCGTAATCTGCTGCAGCTGTGAGCGTTTGCTCAAGGGACAACGCAGAGTCCAGGGAGGAAATGAATGGGACAACACCAAAGAAAACACTGGGATCAGACCATCAGGCGCTTTCAGAGGGGCAGATCATTTTTGAAGAGTTGCTGGTGACCTTGACATTCCTTCAGCAGGAGACACAGCTAGAGGTTGTCACGTGTTGTTTATCAGCTTGCTTAAATTTCATTTATGTATGACATCTGAAATCGGACCATTCGATCCGATCCTTGAGCCGCTTGCTTGCCCCACAGTCTTTTTCCACTGAAACGTGTTTTCACTTACTGCTGGATCACAGCGCTATAGAGGGTTCATGCTCTCCGCCTTCCTCCCGTCACTGCTGTTTTCATTTTCTCATGTCGACCAGCCACAAACACACACCAAAGCTTCTGACTGATGGAGTGACAAAGACAGAAAAAATCCCCTGCTTGGAGCAGTGTGCTTCAACGTTCAGATTGTGAAAAGCTGCTCTTACATTGATTAACAGAATAATACATACACTAACGCTACATTTGGCCACCTTAAAGGAATAGTCCAACATTTTAGGAAACATTGCTTGGCACAGATTTAGATGTGAATACCGACACCACTTACAACCGTTCGATTCCATCAGTCTTCCTGTCTTCCCCTCTGCCAGCAAGGACATGTGTGTATTTCCCAAAATGTTGAACTGTTGACATGTATAGTCATATATACAGAGTTTATCCACTGGTGTCGCCTTTAACTTGTAAGAATGAGTCACTATAGACCCCTTCATGTAAGTAAGTAAGATAGCACCATTGACTAACAAAGAGCAGCTCGCTGTGCTTCTGAGAGAAGACCTAAAGAGTCAATTTGAGCTCTCTACAGATAAAACAGAACTGTCAGAACAAAATTTTAACTAGCGGACATCCAAACAGTAAAACTATACACTGTACATATTTACAGTTTTTTCTTTTTACATTATTCCCTTTTACAATAGATATGATGAAACAAAACTGATAATTTCACTAAGCACAAGTTCTACTGTAGCCAGTATTGTGATGTGTCTGACAACATTTCAAGTAAGAGGATGCGGTCCAGTTTGTGCCAAAGGGAGGCGTCCCGTAGACGAGCAGCAAACACGTCCCTTGATGTCACAGTCAGCTCACCCAGTCAAGAGAAGGCACCGAGGAAGGAGGAAGAACAGTCAACGCTTCAGCCAACACAGCCACGCACACTGAGAGCAGCTGCTTGCCATGTAACAGTCCAGGTTCTGAGCTGTGGAGAGCCAGTGGAGAGTCTCGACAGGGAGCTTCACTTTTCTAACATGGAAGCGTGTTTCTGTTAAGCAGAAAAGCGTGTCAGTATGCAAGATTCAAAAGGTGTATCTGACATAACTAATTTACACAGCGGTCTTCTACAATCAGATGCTTTTTTTGCCAACATAATCTCTTACTCATTTCTTAAATGGTCTGTTATTGGATTAAATTACATTTTTCAATAAGATCTTGGAAAAACCTTATTCTATCTCCATTTATGAGATTGCAACATGCAGAAGATTTATGTATAGTTTCTAATTTTTGCGAATGTGCTTTCTCACTTTCTTGCCGAGAGTTGGGTGAGAAGATTGACCCATAATCATGTGTATACCGTAAAATATGAATCTACAGCCAGCAGATGGTTAGCTTGGCTTATTATAAAGACTCGAAACGGGGGGGAAAGCCAGCTTGGCTTTGTCCAAAGGTACAAAATTATACAAAAACCAAGTTGCAAAATTGACAAGTTGTAGTTTCACCAGGATGAGTATTGCATTGGATTATTACTTGATCCACAGCAACAGTAGTTTGGCATGTGATCCCCCATAAAACAGCAGTGTGTTGTTTTAAAATTTAGGTTTTTGTACATGATAAAAAAATGTTATGCTAAGCTCAGCTAACTGTCTGTCAGCTGTAGTGACATATTTAACGTACAGTCATGACAGCAGTATCAGTCTTCTCATCTAACTTCAAGCAGGAAAACAAATAAGTAAGTAGCAATAAGCAATAAATACTCCTTGAAATCTTTTGTGAAATCTTTTGATGCTTACAAGGTTTAAATCGTGAGTCATATACAAACCATTTTAAAACCTGTGAATTGGTTATTGTTGGTTATTGTTTTCTGTAACTACAAGTAGTTGGATTGTGAGGGCTCCCCAATTATTGCATTAACATGAACAACTGACATGATGATACTGAATCATTATAGATGATATTCTTTCCACTTTATATGTAGTTAATATGCTACTTCCCCCTAGAACTTGGATGTCATTCTTCTATAGGTATTTTTTGTAAAGTATGTGGGAAATTATTATCAATATTAAAGCAAAGTTAGCATATCTGCTAATTTTGCTAAATGTTAGGGTGGACATATCCTCACACTGACTATCTCACTGTCTTTCCATCAAAACCAGTCCAGTTTTTGTTTTTTTTGTTTTTTTGTAGGATCTTGAACAGAATTGTAATTGAAACTAAGAACCTGCTACGCAGTCCTTAAACAAAGAAGAAATACCTTGTTGTTCACAGGAGAGTTTCATGTCTATGTTGCAGAGCTCTCCCTGCGGGTATCCAAGACACTGCAGTACGCAAAAACACAGTGACAAACTCTTTAGATTTCATATCTCAGGTAAGTGAATTAGTGACTTTATTTACCACACAAACAAGTACCCAAAGCTAAGTTCACCTGGCAAGGAGGATCTCCATGGCACACAGAGTGGTACTCTACAGCCAGATAGGACTTAAAAACAATCACCACCGTTTAGTACCGACACATTATTACTGCCAGGCTGTTGGCAGACGGAGGAATGTCTGTGTCTCATAATGGTTTCTGTCTCACTGTATCAGCTCCAGGCCTGGCTGGTGAAGATTTAAGAATGATAAATCTGTTTCCACGCTGGTTTGGCATGGCTTGAACTCCTCATCTCCTCCAGCTAACAATCTCGCCAGACTCCTGTATCTCAAACTCACTTCCCTTTTCCCCTCGTATCCCGGTTTGTTCAGCCCATGTGTTTATCTCATTGCTGTAGAAAAAAAAAAAAAAAAAACACAAGGGAGGCACTCACGCTTGATGCTGCCGTACGAAATCTGCAAACTGCCGGTCCTTAGCGTAGAGCTCAATGATGCGTATCCTGTCTTGGATTTCCTGCAGAAACACATGATATCAGTTGGGGGGGGGCATTACATCACAGGCAGATAAACAGTAAACTGAACAGGCTGTGGCAAAACATGACATGTTACCAGAAAAAACTAAAATGACTTGCCAACCGAAGAACAAGTTTAAGATGGCCTTTAGTAGAGTTATTATCTTAATTACAAAATATGTTGTTGTTTTGTTAATCTTTTTCAGTTACTCAGAAAAAAATCTCTAACTAAATACTACAGCTACTAATCAAAATGCTGTCCGGATATATTATGTGCTTAAATGAAGACTATAACATTCATTCTGTTGCTTTTCATCTCTCTGCCACACAGCACTGCCTTCTTTTATCTTATTTACGGACAAAGTGGCTCACTGGCGGATAGATCTGAGTGTTACACCATCAAAGGCAGGATTGCTTACAAGGCGCTCTCTACGTCTAGAAAAGGCTCTATTCATTGGGCAGTAATTTGCATCACCGCTCATATCCCAATCAAATCAATGTGCGTTCCTTTTGTTGATTTGATTGTTTGATTTGATCGATGTTGACGAAGGTTCTCAGTCATTCAGGGTGTGGTAATTCTAAGTGCCGTATGGTAAGAAATTGGATATGTTTCAGTTTCTTGAAGACGTTTCACCTCTCATCCAAGAGGTGTCTTCAAGTCTTCAAGGAGAGTCGCAGGCTTTGAAACTCTGTGAGGGAGTGTCCTTACTGAGTCGGACACATGTGAGCTCTGAGCTTCTGAATGGTTGCCCACAAGGGGCCCTAATGACTAAAACTCAGAGCTCACATGTGGCCTTTAACAACTCTGTAAGGACACTCACACATAGAGTTTAAAAGCCTGCAGCCCCCCTCCAATTAGTTTTGAATGAAAGGTGAAACATTTTCAAGAAACTGAAACATGTCTAGTTGCCTAAAATACAGCACCTAAGAACTGAACAATGTTTTTGTCATCTGCATTGACCTGTGTTTGCTGATTTTGTCACAGTTACAAAAAATTACTTTGCAGCAACTCAGCAAGACTGCCTGTTAACATTAAACTGGGTAGTTGAGGTAATGGGGTTAAAAAAAGACCAAGTGGCCAAGACATCTTTTCCAAATCAACCAGTGATGGCAGCCCACTTCACCTCCTTCGTCAGTTCACTGTTCTCATAGATGTGTCGTATCTCCTCGCTGCTGAAGTCAGTGGAGGCCTCTGCGCTGGCGCTGCTGTAAACAGGAGCTTCAGGATAGCGTCGGTAGTAGTGGCTGTAGCCCGTTGTGGCCTCGCTCTCATACATGGGGTTGTACTTGGTCGCCCTCTCCAGAGACGGGAGGCTCTCTGCTCGCCTGCGGAGAAACGTGCAAACACAGAAATCAGTGATGAGGTCGAGGCAAGATGATAAACAGAGCAACACAGCATCTAGGAGGACAGAGAAGAAAACTGAGCCGCACCAAATACGCTTAGAGTTGATTAACCTTTATTAACCTTGGCTAAGTCCTCTCCTTTGTGGACTCTGATGCCAGAATCTCAGAAAAGCCTATTGTGCTAGGTGTTTAATGCATTTTGGAAAAAACTGCTAAGTTACGTTTGTTTATTTCCAGGAATAGAGTTAACTTCTTTAGCAGGCTGATAAAAAATTATCTTACCAGTTAATTCATCATATACTCTTCATTTCACAAAGCAGATTTTGTCACTGTCAAGGTCACATTTCCTTCACTCAAAGCATCCATCATAAAAACATGTTTCATGGATGCAACTTCATAAAGATGCATTCTTACATGAAAAATAAATATTCTGTGTCATCTTCTTATGCATTAACTTTGGGCACATAGTCAAATACAGTCTGACATATTTGTTATTTTCGGAAACATTTCGGACATCCGTAGTTCATCATGTCATAGTTGCATATGTGCATATTTACGGCTAGTTCGGCAAGTGCAAACTGATTTAGTGAAGCCGCTCTGCTGTCGTAAGCATTGCTGGCACGGACGTGTATGAGCTGACCAATCAGAGCAAACTGGGTATTCAGGAGGAGGGGCCTTAAAGAGACAGGAGCTAAAACAGAACATTTTAGACGGAGGGGGAATACAGAGCCGCAGCACTGGAATAAAAAAAGAGGAACCTGAAAAAGCATAATATGCCTCCTTAACATATAACATCTGGTAGATTATCATGCCTCACAACAACAACAATATCTCATTAAACTGTAATAACAGTATGGCAAAAAAAAGTGATATGATGTGGATTAAAGGCAAAATGTGATCCCTGTGTGTGGATTGCTGTTGCAAAGTATGGCCAGATGGTGCGTGAGTGGTTCCCCTCACCGTATGGGGTCCTCTGACTCATCCTTGTCATACTGATCCCGTAACGTCCTGGCGAGGAAGAAGATGACTCCGGAGGCCACCAGTAGGAATCCAGCTACGGATGCGATCGCTATGCCGACCACCAGTGGCTCGGACACATACTCCTCACAGTGCTCTCCTCTGTACCACCAGTTCTCCCCGACACGACATCTGAGATGATGAAGGAAATTTGTCAGCAATGATTTCCACTCAGATCTGGTACAAAAGCAGACGTGCATTTACTAAAACTAAAACTAATACTGAAACAGAGCATCACTCATCTTCTGTTTTATATTCTGTGTTTAATGATAAAGAATATGTAAAAATTAATGACTGACTCTTCCATCATGTTTGTATTATGTCTTTGCAAAATTAATAACATGTCTACAAACATAATGCTCTGTATGTGTTAATCCCTTGTTTTGGAATAACTTGATATCTTCAGATGTTTGTTTCCCGTCTCCATGGTGCAACACGGCGTAAAGTAAATAACAATTCAACAGCATCTGGAGCTGCCAGTATGTTTTATGCTGTGGTGGTGGGTGTGAAACAAAGGTTAGCACTCGTCTTGGCACGTGTCCTGTCTGCCTGTTCGCAATCATTCAATTTGAGGCGCACCGCAGGGCCAGAGGACACGTTTCTGTCACAGATTTAGATTCCTGGCATATCATATTACACATATTCACCCATGCAGACGTCTGTTTGGATGTGGAAACATGTGCGCAAGGATACAAAAACACTAACAACACAGGTATGTAAGCCTTTGGAATGTTTAAGATAATAAAAGAAACAATATCGGGCCATAACAGCATGTACTGACCAATATTTCACAAAACAAAAATGTGATAACTTGCATTCTGTGGCTGAAAAATGGATCAAAATATTAATAAAATCTTTGCAATTATGCCTCCACATATGGTTCTCATTGTTTCACTTATGCACAGTGTGTTTAATGGCAGTGGGCACAACTACATTGATATAGAAAACTGCCAAAGGTGTGTGCTGACTTAAAATGTTGACATGCTGATTTTCTTAAGCTAAGCCATAAATATAAAAGTTTTAATTGGCATTTGGAGCCAACTAAGGTGTAAAATAAATCTTAATTCCATGAACCTAGTTATGATTATCATTCATTAGGCTAGAGCACATGTTTATTTCTCAAGTATAAGGGGCCACATTTCAAAAACAACTTTTAAAAAAATAATTTTAGAGCACTGAGCATCTTTTGTCTCAACCTGAACGCACCATCCAGCCAATAGACCAACTTTAAATCTAGTGGCTAAAGAACTGGCCCCCTGCAGCTGCTGCCGCTCTATTTGAAAAGCTGGTCAGCTGATGAAGCACTGGCCTCACAAAGACCTGCAAACGCAGACACTCTTTCCTGCACGCACACAGGCAGATCACTTCCCCTAATCCCCACCCACCTGCAGATGGCTCCTTGGCCGGGGATGATGTCACACTTGCCGTCATTGAGGCAAAAGTCGGTCCGCAGCTCACAGATGCTCTGACAGGGCAGGCCATCCACGCTGAAGTAGCCAGCATTACAGACGCACTCCGCCTCCCCTGACCATTTGTTCACCTTACATTCTGCGTATTCATTGCACGCCTGGAACTTGCACGGGTCAGCCTGGTCACCTGGAAATGGAAGAACCAGAAGAGCTGACTTTAGGATATTAGGAGAAAACTGTAAGAAGCATGTTGTTAAATGTCCATGTGGTCATCAGCATTTAACAAAGGAGAGAAGAATATGTTCACCTCAAAAGATGTAGAATTACCACTAAGTACATTTCAAAATAAAAACAAATTAAAAAGGTTCAAAACCAGGGGAAATGCACGTATTTTGTTTCTTTCCGAGGGTTAGGCAAAAAGATTACACAATGAATGTATGGTATATGGTTAACTTAGCTGAGCAAAAAGAGTGGAAACGGGAAACAACTAAACTAAAACAACTTCTGTCTAAAGGTCACAAAATGCACGCATTAATAGCAAATTTATGTTTGTTTTTATTTTTTGGAGTTATGCTAGCTATGCCCTTCTTCCCATCTAATTCTCTGCAAAAGGCCTTTTCCCAAAATGCAGAACAATTCTTTTTAGCTGCAGCAAAAATAAACACATGATAATCTACCATCAGTAATGTTCAGAGACACATATGAAAACCGCTCTTCCTCCCTTGCTAATGCAGCCGCACTGCATGCTAGGATCCAGCACAATGCACTGGCTGTGCTTTAGACGGATTATAACAGCTGAGTCAGGATTGTAAACACAATCATGAATCACTAATATCATGAATGGCCAATAACAAGCTGACTGATGTTGTCAGACAGAGATGCCAGGAGATCAATACCACATGAGGAAGTGCGCAGAAAATGTCGTGCTGGGTCCATAATTGAGCCTCATTATCTAAAATGAAGGCAATGTAGTACACGCACTGTAAAACCAGAGCTGCACACAGTAATCAGTCAGTCAAAGTGCTGTTAATGATGTGTTAACTTGGCTGCTGCCTGAAGAAGGATCTGATCTCAGCTGATGTGACCATGAGATGAAGTGCCACATCAGAGAGTCAACACCTGCTTTCCCAGGCCTTTTTCACACACTGACATGTTTCATGATACTGAATCAGTGCAACTATTTCACAAAACGACGTTCTCAATCAACCCAGGGAGGGAACAGTTCAACATTTTAGGAAATGTGCCCAACTGTCACCTGTACTATTAATATGAAGCTGGAGACAGCAGCTGATTACCTTGCCTTAACATAAAGACCTAAAACAAAAGGAAACAGGGGGATAACCATCCACTGGCTCCGGCTTTGCATTGTGATAATGATAATGGTATCAATCTAATTTTACTCTCAACAAGACAGCAAAAAGAAGTTGATGCTATCACAATCGCTGTCTTTATGTTGATCACATCATGTAGAACCCACCTGACTCGACGTCCAATGAGTATTTATCGATGGCCAGGTTCATAGTCTGGTAAGCGGTGTTACAGAAGTCCTCCAGGATCAGATAGACAGTGGTGGTGACGCCTTGTTGCACAGGCTTTCCAAATTTCATCCTGCTGTTGACCACGATGCTCCCATTCCTGAAGTTCAGGATCTCCAGGTTCTCAAAGTGACTCAGGTTGGACTGCAGGTAGGGCACAAGCTGGGAGAAGATTGAGATAATGTACAGGTTGATGTTACAAACCAGAAGCTTTGACACAACAGTGTCAATACTGATAACCACAAGTCCAGTAAACAGGGGAAGTTTACCAGCTCTAGGAAGCGTTGCTCCAAAGCCTTGTATTCTGGGGAGCTCTTGTTAAAGAGATCATCTGAGAAGATCATGTTGGTCACCCTCAGGCTGAAGAACACCATCAGCGCCCGGCCGGGGTTCACTGGCATGGCGATGCTGACCTGGTCTGTGCCGTGTGCCACACCAAATGGAAAGCCAGTACTGCCCTCCTCTGTGTGGTTAATCAAACCAAAACCAATGTTGATCACGTCAGTGCCCAGGTCTCCAGTGCTGGAATCATCCAAGCCTTCATTAGTGGTCTGGATCTGGAAGATAAAGAAGTGGATCGATTTTGAGATGAGACAATTTGCTTCTAACGGGGGTACAACAATATTTGTTTTTCTATAAAGCTGCTTTAAGTCATACTGATATTAAAGTTTTGCTTGCATATCAGAATGAACCTAACCCTCGTTGTGTACTCAATATTATAGTTACAATGAACAGGATACTTCAGTTGAGTTTTTCTGCAGAGACAGAATGCCCTACATCGATGTTCTCCAGAGGGTGAGTTGTTTTGGTTATCTGATTGGTGCCATATCTGAGTGGACGTGCTCTAAAAATTAAACCAGGCTAAGAAGCTTCCACTTTTCATGTGGAAGAGGAACTTAACAGCACACTGTGTTTTCCCACAGGCTGGACATTAATAATAACAGCTATACATTTTATATTTATAGTGCTTTTCATGGTACTTTATCTAATTTAATGAGGACACAAACACATTTAAACACTTTGTAAAGTGAAAGTTAGCCTAAATTGCAGCTCATAAGCAACACTATACTGACTTGAAAGGCGAAAAAACATCTTAAATTAAAGGTCATACTGATAACATTTATATGCAGACAAATCATTTCTTTTGTAGATAATCCATCAACAGTGTTTTTCTACAGTGTGCACTCAGAATACTGTCCTGCCCCCATGTTAGCTAGCTAGCATTAGCAACATTCACATTCGCTAGCGTAAGCTATGTTTAGCAATGTTAGCAAGTGCACAAACTAGCCACCATGTGAGGGGGCAGATGATGCAAATAACAGTGGTTTTCTGATGTGAAAGCACAGGTAGGATGGAGATGGAATGCTACATTTATCATCTGAATGTTATCAATACTACCTATCATGCTTTTTCTTGCTTTTTCTATTTTTCATTAAAACCGTGTACTTGACATTTTTCTACTTTTTGCAACACTGACACCAATTCCTCCGCTTTACCTCAGACAGTGAAGGGACAATAACATCCAGTTGCCCCTCTGTGGCTGGGTCAACGTCAGAGATACGGGTGAAAGGCGACTCCCTCTCTGGAGACAGGGCAGTCGGGTTAGCAGGGCTCAGAACTTCTATCACTGGTGGCTCTGGCTCATCTTGGTTGACCACTATGATCTCATCCTCTGTAAGATCCTCTGTGGAGATCTCAGGAGCTGCTGGAGCCTCCTCCTCTACAGCCGGAGCTTCAGGTAAAGTCTCTCCCTTCACCTCTTGTTCCTCAATCTCAGTTGCTTCCTCCACACCAGCTTCTTCAAATACAGCTTCCTCAGGAGTGGGCGATGCATCCTCCGCGGGCTGTTCAGGATTAACCTCCTCATCGGCTGGTGGAACATCTGTGAGGTTGGACTCCTCTTCTATGTTCTCCGATGACTCGTCATCAACAGGAAGGAGACCTGTGTCTGCCGCCTCTGGCTCAGAGGCTTCACTCTCTACCTCTACAGCCTCAGGAGGTGGGACTAGAGCAGACAGGCTCTCT
Source organism: Acanthopagrus latus (assembly GCF_904848185.1). Lineage (NCBI taxonomy): Eukaryota > Metazoa > Chordata > Actinopteri > Spariformes > Sparidae > Acanthopagrus > Acanthopagrus latus. The sequence continues at coordinate 9,685,820 of NC_051047.1, read as the reverse complement.
TCTTCCGCAGTCTCAGATGCGACTGTGGAGATCTCAAGCTCCTCTGGAATCTTGTTCACGGCAACCTCTTCCAGAGGTTCCTGCTCCAGAGTGGTAGGTTCTTCCTCCACTGCAGCAACCTCAGCTTCCTCTGTTTCAGCCTCAGAGATGGCATCTGCCATTATAGTGGCATCTTCTGTGATCAGCCCATCTTCTGAACCAGTCTTTTCAAGAGACACCACTTCCTCTTCTTCTTCTCTTTCTTCTTCTACTTCTCCTGTTTCTTCTTCTTCTGCTGTGGGTGTAGACGGTCGGAGCAGGTCCCCCAGGTCATCTGTGCCGGACCCAGAGGCCTCGACCTCCACCGGTGGTTGAGGAAGCGTGACATCCTCTGACAGCTCCGGGGCAGGAAGCTCAGCTGGGAGTTCCTCGGGTGGAGGGGTTTCCACTGCAGGAGTCTGCATAGTGTCCTCCAGCAACAGACCCTCCTCCTCCAAGCCTGGAAGAACAAAGAGGAGAAGAAACTCAGTCTCTTCTCGTGTCCTTCAATTGTCTATCCGACAAACCAGAGTTATGATAATTTTGTATTTATCATTATTTTGTTTGTTTTTTATTCAATTCAGTTTAGTTTCAGTTAGTTTGCTTGATTCAGCTTTGTTTTGAATGTTTAAAAATGTTTAGTTTCAGTTGAGTTTTTCATTATTTTCAGTAACAGTTTTAGTTTTTTATTACAGTATAGGGGTTATTTGTCAGGACTCAGTCTTAATAAGTTCAGCATGGGTATTATAATACAAGCACAACACTTTGTCAAGGCAGCTGACAATCATGTAGATATACATATGCATCAAAGCCTCCTTGTGTTCTAGAGTCCAGTTTATATTTTTATTTCAGCCAACTAAAATAATTCTAACCTCTACATTTAGTTTTTAATCTGGTTTTAGTTAACTGAAATAATCCATCAAGAAGTAGTTTCAGTGCAAACATAAAGCAGTGTGCAGGTTTCGTGCTTCGTGCTTTTGCGCATGCTTTAATGCAGTCATCTCCATAAATTCCCATGCAAACTGCAAGGGTGTCACAAAATAATGTAAATAGTTATAGTAAAGGTAGATGTGGGAGAAAAAGCGTGAGGGAGTGTGTGCCTGTCTTCAGGGCGAACACTCACTGCCAGCTTCGGGTGCACTGGTGATCAGGATGGGAGCCGGAGACACGACTGCGCTCTCCTCCAGAACGATGACTTCATTGTCTTCTGTCGCTGCAACTTCAGATTCCTCCTCTAGGATCGTGACCTCTGATGGCTCATCGGCAGCATCAATCTGCATCACAAACGGGCTTTATTATCCAAACTGTTTGTAGCTTTTTCGGTGCAGCAGGAGCTCTGATCGGTCAGCTTATTTGTGTTGACACGTCAGGCCAGTCAGAGGTCCTGCTGCTTCTTTGCGGTTTAAAGATAATTTTTGGGAGGTGAACCTCTTATAAGTCTCTTCATGAAAGGGTAACAAGTTTTTAAAGCTTTCTTTGATTTGATTTTAGAAGTACAGCAGCTGCGGTATGACACACAAAAATTATTTTGAATGTATATTTTCAGTTTTGATATCTTTAATGCGTCATATTTTATAATTACCATCATTAAGTCATGGTAACTTAATGCTTATTAAGCAATCGTAAGGGTTAATTAACATCAGGTGTCCATTAGGAGGATGTTTATGGATAATACAGAATTTATTAACCATATATAGAAAAGTATTATGAACATCAGTTGCAACTTTACAATATAAAGTTGCTTAATAGATGGTTTATCAAGCATTTCCTTATTTGTTACCAGAGAAATAAGTATAACTCAAGTTTTACCAGTGACAAATTTGAATTATAATAATGAAATAGAAATACATTTGTCATCATACATGAAATCATCAAGTTATCGAAAATATTTTCTGGCATACTGCAGCCCACATACTGAAGCTTTAGAAAAGAAAAAAAACAGAAGCGGAATTCAAAAAGACCAACATCCAAATCAGGGCAGTAGAGTGCTTCGTTGGCACAGTAGCTCTGTGCCTGTGCATCCATTGAGAAGTTTTCCAAACTTTCCCAGTTCATATAATGATTCAAATTAATCACTAAGCAAGCTGAGCTGCAAAGTGAACCGGCAGACACATTCAGTGCAACCCACACTCTGATTGCTGTGGAAGAGAACAGCCGACCGCAAAGACGGCACGAGTATAAAGACAGAGTGTAGGTGGCATCTCCTGTCTGGATAAACTCGTATGTGCTGCCTTTCGTCTTCACTTGCTGCGGTGTGGTGCGCTGTAGCCTTCGCCCCAGAATAGCAGTGGATTATTATAGCAAAGAGCCAAACTAATCCCCCCAAAGCCTCACTTGATCCTTGCCGGTGAGCTCATCCCCTACCTGCACTGGTGTAGTCTGGATAACATCACCCAGTCAGTTACAGGTTATCGCAACATTGGTCAAACTACAACCGTCAGTTGCCCCAAACAAACATGATTTATCAACTCTGCGGAGCTCGATGCAGCTGGATAGCCTGCAGTCAGAGAGATGGTCGTCATGATAGCTGTGGAGGTAACTTGTTACTCACCGCAGCGCCGTCTGCAGCGTTGACAGGCTCAGGGACCTCAGACACTGTGGAACCAGTGGAGAAACAAATATTAATACAAACTGACACAAACGAGGCAAACGGGCCAAAAAAAGCTACAACAATCATGCCTGCAGGAGTCTACAGAATCCTTTTATTGTAACCATTTCAGCACAGCCTTCGTTCTGACAGCATTACCTTCGGGGGTAAATATGTACAAATCAGGGCTAAGATCTGGAGTGAATGTCAGCCGCTGGGTGCCAAGGCTATTACTGCATCACCACCAAAGCAGAAAAACAAAGCCATGCTGCGGCTTCAAGTTCCCCAAGCCACACATGTCGGCCATATGAGAGTGTTTAGCCTCCATTTCACATGTCCGAGAATATAATTAATGTGAGCATCAGACAGCTCTCATCTCCAGGGGAGCTCGCTTACAGTAAAATAATGACATGCCTTCTCTCAAAAACACGAGCAGGGATAAATCTCACAGGGGGAGGAGATGCTATGGATATTATCACATCCTTCTGCCCCTCGTCAGAGGTATGAGGTAGGTAACCCACTTACTGTCGGGCTAAATCTAAGACATGCAGTGGTTTAGATTGCCCTACGTGAGCAACTGCACATATGTGGCCACTTGCAGTATTACAGGGAAAATTTCCCCTGTGACCCAATGAGCATTCCCCCCATTGTCCTGTTGATAAAAGGGTAAATTACTCGTTAAAAGTGAACTGTGAGAGGGACTATAATCAACACTATTAATGCAAAAGAAAAAAGAAAAAAAGAAAAACAGAAAGCCCAGATTACAAAAATCCTGTCTGCTCAGGTTTCTCTTGCAGAACCATTTAATGACGAGGGTTTAACTGTAGCGCAGAATAAATACACAGTTCCGATAACTGATGACTTGGTTATTTGTCCATTAGAAATGGCCCACTTTTGAGCCCAAGCTTCTTATAAATATGTCTGTGTCGCCTTTGACAGAAAGAGCCGACAAATAAGAAACAGATGAGACTATTAAAACCCTGGAATGTTGTCTCAAGTGGTCCAGCGTATGTTGTAGTATCACTGCTGAGTCTACTGTGTCTCTATTTGATATGACAGATGGAGCTTTGCCCTGCGCCGCGTGCACTAACTCTGCCAGTGCATTACCAGCCACTTCACTGCCATACCAATTAAGTGAATAGCTATCACGGTGGCGCGCGCACGTGTGTGTGTGTGTGTGTGTGTGTGTGTGTGTGTGTGTGTGTGTGTTCTATTACAGAGCAGAGAAGATCTTTAAAGAGCTCGGCAGTCATGAAACAGCTATCGTCTTACCAGCCTCCAGCTCGGCGTTATGCAGGGCTTCAGTCACGTAGTCTTTGACCTCACTGATGGTGTACACCACCGTAGGCCGCTCCATGACCTCACGGTAGGAGTTCTCCACCCGGTTCAGCTGCAGGGTCAGATAGTCCAGTTGTTCATTGCTCACTCCTGCTCCGTTCACCACCACTGTGACAGCATAGTCCACCACCACGCCGTCCAGCCTGACCACACAAATATGTTGGAGTTACATCCAATCCACATGCTGAACGGTCCCAGGGCTGGGCAGTAATTCAAAATCATCATACTTGTAATGGGATCAGATCATGGTATTCAGTCCATGGCCACTTTAGTAGGTTCACCACATTAATGTCACTCAATACAAAAGAACTGCCGCAAATTCTACATTTAATAAGGCTGTAGCACTCACTCTTCTTGTTGACACTGTGAGTAAGGTGTTTTGACTCCCTGATTAACCAACAGCAAAGATTAGAAACACATTTTAATTTAATGCAGATTAACAGTTCAAGGAAAACTGTATTCAAACTAAAAATGGTTACTTGATGTGAACATTTATTGCATTGAACATCAATTTAATTATTTTATGTATAATTTTTCATACATTTTGTAGAGATATCTAGATTATTATATTGTTTATTCTCTTTATACACATACAAAACACAGGGTTTTATATGAATAGGCTTATATATAGGCAACTTGTGATGTATATATTATATATGTACATGTCACAAATTGCTAAATGGACCTTGAGATTGTTGACTGAAACAAATGTTTCTAAGGTCAGGAACTTTCTCCCCTCTTTTAGCTTCCTCTTAATTTATTTCCATGCTCCTGCAAAGGACTCTGAATTGCCTCATGACTAATTGGTACAATATAAATAAACTTGCCCTGCCTTCTGCTCGCGGTCATCGTGCAGCTCCACAATACTAATAGACAAGTGCACTGCTCAAGGGTACTTTAGCAGACCATAAGTGAGAGGAGAGGGGTTTCATTTCCATTTCCCAAACCAAACTTGGTGAGGAAATTTCCCAAACAATAAACCAGCACTCCGTGCCCCGAACACCCTTTTCCATCCATCTCCTCCACACATTTATAATAGGAAAGTATAAAATAAAGTATCCTGGAGGAGAGAGCGGCTCTCTGAAAGGATCAGAATGGGCTCAGGCATTAACGTGATTTAACGTCAAACCTGCTAAAAGAGTTGTAGAGCGCTCACACATGACTGATGACTCGAGTGATTTACTCCTGCTTGGAATGCGCGGGCCCCGACTGTATAGGCCAAAAAACAGCAGAGTCAGCAGAATGATCAATATCATCATAATAAACATGGAAACCTCACAAGAGATTCCAGGCCCTGGAAAAAGCCATCTATCAGCCTTCATTTGACAACTGGAAGCCCTCCACTCTGACCTAGTTTGTGGGGTTTCTGGCGGACAGCAGAGCACGTGCCGGCCAACAGTCGGCCACATTTAGGAGGACGTCAAATTTTTTCCCCTTCGGCTTCACTCATACACACAGGCAGGCAAGCGGAGGTCTATGCCTGCTGTGCCCTGCGATCTGCAGTTAGCATGAAACTTTAATCACAGTATACATAGAGTATACTTAATGTATATTGTCAGTTTACAGCGAAAAGATCAGGACATGTGTGTCTAAAATCTCTGACTTATATTTACTGCATGCGGTGGTTGATTAGGTAGATTAAAGTAACTAAAAAGTCAAGTTAGTTCAAATTTATAACTTATTTATAACAAATTTATCACGAGTGACTCTACAAATTCATAATTTACATTAGAAATATCTTATCAGTTAATACAATATGAATGAATTGTTTAGATTAAATTGTCCAACAGTAAATGAGGCTGGTTAAATGGTGATTAAAAAAAACATCAATTTGCTAAGCTTCAGAGGTGCTAGTAGGTGCATTTTGTGAGCTCTGTACGGAGCCAGGCTGGCTGTTTCCCTTGTTTGTTAGCCGTCTCTGCTAAGTTCAGCTAGACTGCTGCTGGCTGCCACCTAATTTATACTGCACAGATGTGACAGTGTGTTTTCCCAAAAACTATTCCTGTGAGTAAAACATTAAAATGCAAGACTGTTACTGTTACAAGTAAAGGATCTGAGTATTTTTACACCACTGATAGCACAATTGCAAAAAAGAAACCCACACAAAATTGCCTTCTAAGTTCTTTTCCTCGTTTTCATCTAAACCCTCACGCACACAGCATGTTTCCCTCTACCCTTCTTTCTCCTCATCCCTTTACCTGAGGCTGATTGGCGAGGTTGTAAAGCCCCGATAATCGTCTCTATAGAGGCGCAGCTGCTCACTCTGTCGAACCCACCCTGATCCCAATTAACAGGTGAGTGACCCAACTAAGGCCATTATCATGGGCAACCAGTGACACATCTTAACACGTGCCCGCACTCACAGGTAAACACAGCGTGAGATGAAGGTGACGCCACAGATCTAGCTCAGGAGTGGTTGATAAGGGATCTGTGGGCTTAAATGCAAGGCGGGTTGGGGAGAATGGTTCAAGGTCAAACTACCACAGCCTAGACTGATGACTCACCCTTGGGTGTCCTTCTGGGGCCTATGCAAAAAAAAAAGAAAAAGAAAAAAGAGGACAGTGAAATTGTGTTAATGCTTACAAGTTGAGCTGTGGTCAAATTGTGAGGACAGATGTTTTGTCCAGATGTAGGAACACACCCCAGCAGAGATACTGACCTGAAGTCCATCACAGACACACTCTTGAATCCAGGAAGCCCCTCCAGAGCATCCTCTATCTGCAAGGACAGAAATGATCGAGCATCACAAACAAGCCTCGTGGAGTTTGTTTCTAATTTTGCTGGGCTTACAATGAGCATTCTTTGGAAGAGATAAATCAGATTTATTGTTCCAAACATGCTCATTTTGTTCAAAGCGGTTGTCTTGGTCTCGAGTCTGTTGTGCAGCGGCTCACATCATTATCCTCAGGGGGCGTACAGCTGCACTGTGGTCAACTTTCTTTATTGGCCTCGCCTCTATGCACTAAAAAAACTATTTACAAACTGTTCTGCAAAATGACCTAGTTTGTTTCATGCATCACCGAAAGAGGTTACAAAAGAGTCTCATGGGCCTTTTTATCTCCTGGCTTGTCCTTCAAGTCCTCCTCCACTACACACAGTTACAACTGCTAAGTCCTCAGTCCTTCACGCCACCCCGCTTCCTCCTCACAGACTTATAATCTCTTCAAGGCACGCAAGTTTGTGTGTACGCAGTGTGTGAAGGTATGGAGACTCAATGCAGGTGGCAGATCTCCACTGACGATAAAAAGCAGGTAAGGGGTATAAATCAAGCAGTGTTGTATAAAGTACCCTAAAGTCATACTTGAGTAAAAGTAATATCATGTATCAGTGCACCTTTACTTTGCACCAGCACCAATGTTGTTCCAATGATTGATTTTAAAGTAATCCAAAAGTATTCAGAATAGATTACATTAGATTTTGTAGTGAGTTATTTATTACAAATATTGTCCCTCACTATTTTGTGGGCCAAGCTGACTTTTAGGTAAAGTAGTGGAAAAATAGAGTTTTCCAAGTGTCTGTAAAATCCCTGAAGCTGCCGCTAAAGGTGAGTAACAGTGTGAATGTCGGCGCGTGCAAAAATGTATCTATTACCCAGACACATCATATCACACGTAGTTATTTCACCCAACCATAAAATCAGAGCTTTTGAACGCTTGCCTAATAGTTCGGGGTTAACTACTGCTGCTTTTAAAGAGCGTGTTATTAAAACTAACAATGCATCCAACACAGACCATAAACCAGGAGATATAGTGAGTCCGGTCTGCAGCCAGGATACAGTAGCACTAAGGGGAGCCATAAAGAGGCGCAGGCAGGGGGGGCTGGAGCCAAACCTTTTCGGCAAGCTGTCTGCTGAGTGTTTGGTACTGGAGGCTGGCTGGATCGGCCAGGCTGTCACTGTACATCTCTCCGGTCAGGAGGATACTGAGCTCCACCACCTGCTCCAGCACAGCGGGGGTGGGAGGCTCCATGGCAATGTCATTGTCCAGCTGTGCAATAGGAAAGAGTGATATAGTAGTTAAGTGTTTATGAAAAAATGATCAGGCCCAGTCTATAAATAGTCGGCGTGTGCACTCACCTGACTCTCCTCCACCTGTGTGACAGCTGCTTCCTCCACCTCCTCTTCTTTAGCTGTGTCCTCTGGGTGGTTGAGTTCATGTGCAAAAAAAAAGAAGAAGAAGAAGCAACTGTTGGTTTATTTCAAATGAGCAGAAACTTAAAACTTTGGCAAGTGCAGTGATTCCTGGTGGCTGTATGGATTAGACCTGAGCACTTTGGACAACTCAGGCTGAAGTGGCCTACAGCCAAACATTCTCTCCAGACACACAAAGTTACATTCACATACTTATTGTACAGAAAGCTCAAAACCAGAAATTATAATGTGGATGAAAAATAATGCTCTGAAACAATAGTGGTTGAGCATGTGTACAGATGAGGCAGGACGAGTGAACAGGAGTGATACTAACCTAGCTCAGGAGCCTCGACAGCCTCAGGTGTGTCCGGAGTCGGGGTGCTGTGAAACAGCAGAAACATTGTCATACTTGAGTAGTGCTGATATCAACAATTTAGAAGATAAAAAGCGCAGACACTTTAAAGGGTGATGCAGACTGTTGGCGGAGATGCAAGGAGGATTTTGAGGAAAAGGCGAGGGCTATTTTATTTTTTAATTTTCAATCAACAAATCCTCTAAAGAGACCAAAATCAATTACTAAGTCACTCTTGTAACAAGGACTGTATTGTCTGAGCCAACATCTGATATAGCTGTCCCCATGTCCTTAAAATGAATTGTTCTCCAAAAACTATTAGAACACATAAAGGAACAGTTGGACATTTGGGAAAATATACTTGTTCACTCTCTTTCTGAGAGTTAGATGAGAAGATTGAAATCACTAGGACCAGGCCAGCTAGCCAACAGTAATGTCACAATCCAATTAATTACAATCACGGTCTAAATTGTACCCTTTTTCCTCAATTTGAAATGAGACTACAGCCAGACCAGACTAAGAACTTCCCCATTTGCAGCATTCAAACACAATATCATATTAAAAACTGGTCCTTTTTTGGCACGAGCTCCCTGTGCACCACACCATTGACTATAACTTGCATTCCATTCCATCGAATACATCACCAGAGGAAAAGCCATGTGAAGTAACATGTCCAATCAGCGTGGCTACTAGCTGGAAACCTCAATATATCGGTTTGGCCACGTAGCACAAGTTCTGCTAGGCAATGAGGTGGCAGATATATGAGGATATAAAACACAGCCATCTCCACAGCATGCCACAATATTGCCAGTGCCCTCAAGATCGATCTTTATCTAAAATCAGATCGCCAACCCACAGACACCACTCTCATTTTTGCATGTTAAATATGAAGTTACAGCTTGCGAACGGTAAGCTTTTGAGAGCATTCAGACAAGGGACACGGAAACAGCTTTGGACAAAGCCAGACTAGCTGTTTCCGCCAGTTTCCAGTCTTTATGCTAAGATAAATTAAGCTAAACTAAGCTAATCTAAACGGTCACTGGCTCCTACTTCATATAACTACTTCAACTCTCAGCAAGGTAGTGAAAAAGTGTATGCCCCCAAATCACGCCATAGCTTTCAAACATCCATACTGCTGCTGTGAGTAACATATTAGGCGATGGCTTTACAATTCATTTCTCTACAGCTCAGGATCGATTTTCTGGAAAGCAGCTTCATGCTGGACTGACATCACCAAGCAGGACTACACTACACTGACTGATTCCATGAATGAAAATGTAACCACAACATAAGGATATAGAGCTTTGTGTGTTTTTAAAGTTATGGATGACAACAACATGAAGTCAAAAGCTATGTCAGACTGTGGCTGGACAGACAGAACGTGCGAGCAGGTGTTTTGTTGTCGTTTTTTCAGGGGACTTGTCCGGAAAATCGTAAAAAGACAAAATTATTCTACTGTTATCTTTTCAGCTCAAAGGGGAAAGCAAATATCCTTGGATATGAATATCCAAGTTTAAGATGCAAATATAACAAAGGAAACAAATGAAAGACAAACAAATGAAGAGTCTGAAGTCATGTGCGGTAACTGACGAGCAGGAATATGAACAGGTAGGGTTGAACTGAGCCTCGACAACCGTACCTGCACATATGTTGCCAGGACCTGGTGGGCTCACTACAGATAGTGGGAAGAATGACACATTTACAAAACACAGGCTTAATGATCAGATCATACATTTATGGTTCAAATGGTGGGCTAGCACTGGGGAAAGAGGTGAAGAGTGCCTTTTACCTTTTCACACCAACAGGCCGCGACATTCTCTAGAGAGGGGAACAGAAAACGTTGGACAGTGTCAACCACCTGCACGAGGGTACGAGACTATGGTCTGTGCTGCGTAGATGCTTCTGTTTGTCAAATCGTTAGTCATGCACAAACCTTTTTAACCAGAGCATCATGCTCCTCTGATTGGCTGAAGTAGCTGCCAATGTCTTGTGCTGTGATGCCTTCCTGGCATTTGTTCATCCAGCTCTGGTACTCTTCTTGCTCTGGGAGGCGGTCCCAGAAGATCTTGAAAGCCTCCCATATGGTCTCCTGGCACACTGGTCAGACAAGAGGAAGACACTATCCACTTAAAAAAAAATAAGCCTTCAGATTTTACTGCCATTACAGTGATTTCTGAATGATTTTGGTTTGGATTATAGTGCAGTTCTAAATGGATCATTTTTGTGAAGTTCGAGATCTGCTTGCTCATTAGCATGGGAAAGAAATCATCTGCAATTAATTCAAACAATGGCAGACTGAGATATTATAAGATGGAAGCTCTGAGGCCCAAATCCATCTCCATCATCATGCTAACTTCATGACACAACTCCCTTTTCATGAGTCAGCCTACTGGGCACTGATCCAAAGTCTCTGCACAGACATATGCTCCAATCTTCTCCCTTAATCAACACAGTCTGTGGGTCCTGAGACACCGGTGGTCACTTCTGAGTCCAAATCTCACTTACACAACACACCTCAACTTTTCAACCATCACACTGTCACAGACAGTCTCCTGGCACAAACAAGCCTGTGTTTGCCTAAATCGAGCTTCCGGGGAGTTCAGTAGCAAGAATAACACCTTGATCTCTGCCCACTCACACACATTACAGAGCGTTTGCCAAGAAAGAGATCAAAATGTCTCTTCTCCACTGAAGATTTCGTTTCACAACTCAGTCCTGTTTTCATCTTAAGTCTCACCCAAATGCCGTAAAAGCAAAAAAACATTTTCTCACTTACCCTTAGACCTCAAGGGACTCTGTGTAACAAGCTACATGTATTAAACACATTTCTACTGACCATGGGTAAGCAGATCATAACGTGGGGGGTGAAACATGAAACATTATTGTGTCTCCTTAGGTTGCCCAAACAAGCCTGTGGACAATTCATTCAAGTTTTTTAACACTGATGGACATAATGCACATTAGTCTCATCTCAGTCTTAGAGTCCACTCACATAAACAAACAACTGACATCCACATTAACACAGAAGGTCCACAGAGAACACTTAATTGCATTTCAGCACAGGACTGACGATGTTCTTAATTACATCCCATGTAATTAAGAACACATAGCTGTGTAGGCGGTAGTGGTTTAACTGTGTCAGGAGTTAGATATCCACCTCGGAGGTTTCTGCTGTTACACCAGCACTATGAAAGTGAAGGAAAATGTGTTTGTGCTCCTGAAGGTATTGAAATAGACTGTGTGCTTTCATTTTTGCAATTAATTTCTGTGCCAACAGTTTGCTCAAGAAAACAGTCTCAGGAAATCTGTCTGTTTATAAAGTCTGTGTAAAGGGCTTGGTGAGAACTAAGGCGTAAACGAAAAAAGAAGAGGTACAAAGCCTTTTGTTGAGAAGCACAAAATCTGACAAACTGATTCAAGTGGTGTCCCTTGAGTCGACGTTAGCTGCAGCTGAAAACTACAAGTTTGTAAATGAGAAAAGTCACTGGGTTTGGACATCTGTAGCCTGCTCCTTATGTCTACATGGGGGCAAGGTTATATTAGTTGCTTCAGACATAATGTACCTGATATTTTTGTGCCACCATCGGTTAAAATGCATTGTGGGTAATGAAGGTGCAAGGTTTTGACAAGGAAGAAGAATTTGGTGACTGAAAAAGACGACATCCCTGTTTCTGCTTCTTCGACACTTCAGTACATAACAGTTCTCCATGATGAGCCTGACAATGTTATAGGAGTGTCATGGTGAACGGTGGAGTTCCGTTTTGAGGGTTAATATCTCAACACATGGTCACATAAAAGCAAGATTGTCTGTGTGAGTAGATACCGCTAGGGTGAGTGAGTCAAGGCTTTCTGTCTGTCATGTGGGTTAACTGACCCTGAACACTGACTAAGGAGGCAAATCAACCTGAAGTAGACCACAGTCTGTTTCAATGCAAATCCCATGAGGCTTAATTGCAACTGGTGTTCACACAGATGTCCACTGACATTCCCCTGCTTGACCCCGGTGGATCCCATGATGTAAATGCAACAAAGGTTAACAAGCTTTGCTACTGGACACTTGAGTACTTGCACAGTGGGGACAATCTCACACACTCATCACTAGTTTTTGGCTGATATCACTTCCTTGCTGTTTCTATTGTCTTCACCCCGTATCTGACCCAACTACATCGCAGTGTTCATTTATGATCAGTTGGGGTTCGGGGTGGTCCTATGTGCAGAGGGTGGGGTGGCTGTAGCTCAGGGGTAGGGCCAATGTCTTGTTATCAGAAGGACGCTGGTTTGATTCATGTCCTAGTATCCTTGGGCAAGATTACTGAACCCCAACTGCTCCTTATGTGCTGGACAGCACCTTGCATGGCAGCCACTGCAATCAGTGTATGAATGTCTGTATGAATTACTGAAAGTCACTTTGGACAAAAGCGTCTGATAAATGCTCTGTATGTAAATGTGATTGTCTTACCTCTGAGATGAAAGTAGCTCAGATGGTTTGCAACCACCTGCTGGACGGTCTCTTGCGCACAAAGCCTGACTCCACTTGGGAAAAGGATGTTCCTTTTCCGCCGAGAGCCAGCTGCATGGCTCCCATGAGATTCCTTTAGATCAGATACACGAGCGACACCTGGAAACACAGCAGACCCCTGACTGTAAGGCAGACTCAGGTAACCCATAGAGGAGCCTTCCAGTGTTGCATCTGGGGGTTGCCACGGAAAAACAGCAGAATTAAGACTTATTGTTTGGCTTATCTTTGGTTGAGAAGTGAGCATGAAGGTTTTTTTTGTAAGTTAACAACACATACCTGTCCTTATATCCAAAAATATGACCACAAAACTAAATACAACAGAGTAGAAAACACATCCCCAAGATACGATCCTCATGTTAAATCCGTGTTTGTGCCTAACTCCGTGGACTTGGGAAAGGATCAAGCCGATATGTACTTCCTCTCAAGTCATGGAACAGCAGCGGGAAGAGCTTCTCACAAGTTTGCATAGTTCAGAAGTCTCCAGATGTAGAAAAATCACAGAAGCCTGCCGAGAAATCATCTGATGAGGCTGTGACACACTGGTTTCCTGCGTTGCTCCGCAGATGAAGAGAGGTGTGAGCCATGGTGCTGAGAGGACAGCTCCTGGCTCAGGTAGATAGGCAGATGGCTCTTGGAGAGAGGGGGATTTTTTAATGCTCTCTAATCCTGTTTACTCTAAGCCTTTTAGAAGAGCTCGCCAAGAAGTTACTGGAGCAACGCTGAGAAGGGAGGGCGCTTAGTGTTGAGGGAAACGTGGACAGAGAGGAGATAACAAAGGCCACAGAATCAACAGCAAGCAGAGAGATGTATCAGTATGTACAGACACTGGGACAGTTTGCCAGTTCTTGTAGGGGAATTTAGCTGGAATTGAATGAATTTTTTGCAAGAAATCACCCTGCCACCGAACCATGCAAACAGCGCTAAACGCATCCAGCCTTTGGCGAACATATTGAATGTCTGCTAATCTGAACTGAAAAATATAATCCAAAGTGAACACGATCACAGCAAAAGGAAATGCTGGCCTGACACTCCAGATAACTTTCTGTAATCTAGAAGAAAAAAGCTTCTCACAAACAATAAATAATCCCACATGTAAACACAGTGATTATGCGTCAGGGTGGTCGAGCAGCTAAGTTGTTGAGCTCAGGAGCAGAATGAAATCCTCTCAGTATGTATATATTGACAGCAGAGAGAGTCTGGGCTTAGTCTGGAGACGACCTTTGACCCCAAACTCTTCCTATAGGCTTTGTCCTGTTTTTAAAAGGGAAACCTTCCTTTTCTTATCCTTAAGTAGCGGCATTATGTACAGGAGGAGAAAAAGAGAGGAGAGGAGCGAGTAACGAGGGCTAACTAACTTAGTGTTAAGTCAGCCGGTACATTCATTTTTACGCCTCGCCTCATTAGACTCAATGCAGTGAGAGGGTGATGCATTCACAAGGACCTCTCGTTACTCAAACTCTTGCATCATATCCTGTCATTCAGGATATTCCAACATTAACAATACGGACATGATAATGTTTAGTATGTTCAACATTTTAGGTCAGTGTGATACTACGCCATTATCTACTAAATACGCAGTAAAACTGATGCCCAAAATAGTGTTTTGTAGGTTTTGGGTCATAAACAGAGCTTGCTGATATACAAAACAAAAAAATTATATTGCAATTATTTTTGACAGATATTGCAGATGTGATATGAGTCATGACATTAGCAGTGATTGTATTTCTTTCATTTCAATTTCACACAAAAAATCAATAATGATATTTATATTTTTACTGGAGTCCATACCAAAAATGCATGTTTACTTATGTCTGGACCATTAAAATGCATTATTGTAAGGTATATTCTGACACCTTGCTCCTGCAGTTTGGATATTACACTTGACCATGTAACATTTTTGATGACATTTCCATTAAATATTCAGCCCTGTAACAACCTAACAACCTACAGTTCTGCACAAATTTGAACTTTGACCTGATGGTGGCACAAGGGAAAATCCACAGAATCACTATAATCATTAGGGCACACCCTCGGGGGGGGCAATGCATGTCTGCACAAACTGTAATTGCAATGCATCCAACATAAGTTGACATATTTCATTTAAAACTGCAAACATCATCCTCATGGTGACACTACATTTAACATCAGAGCATCACCAAAATCATTTGGATTCATCCTCTGGGAACCATGACTGAAGCAATTCATCCAACAAATTTGGCAAATTAACAGACATTTACTGTGTTTTTCAGTGTGATGATGATGCAAATGATCTAAAGTTCAATGATACGCAAAGAAATCAAATGTTGAGGATTATTTTCACAGGTATTGTGACTCTGTACGACATAAACATGTTTCCTTAATTCTCAAGAATATGATTTGTATGCTTCAAACAAACTATGGTATGTCCTGAGACATTTTAATTTTATACAAAAAAAAAAAAAATGCAATTCAGATATTGCACTTGGCCATATTGCTATTTCTACGTATTGATCAACTGTTCAGCCCTATAAGATTCTATAAATAGAATCCCAATTCTCATATTCCTCAATCTCTTAAAGGCTTCAAGGGCAGAAGTGATCAGTTTGATTGGCCTTATGGCTCTCATCACGATGCAGGCACCTGGCCAAATACCTGGCTGAACAATGTTTTACTGTGTAAGCTTGATCCAGTACCCTGAGATCCTGGACAGCAGGGGAGCCAAGTAGGCCTAGAGGGCAGTGGTTTTACTCACAGTTCCCTTACAGTATGTGTCTAATACCGCAGGAGGGATTTCAGCCATTGCTGTAAGAATCACTCCAGGTCCTACTAGTGCAAAGTCAAAATCTGAGTGGTTCACTGTGCATAAACATTAAGAAATAAACTGATAAAGTGGGCGTAGATGTTGTGTATGGCTAATGGCTGCAGCACACTGCCACACAGAACGAGAGAGGGGGGATTACCCCATCAGACTGTGAGGGGATCTGACAGACTGAGACAGTAAATACACCTAAGCTGACCATGTAACCCTCTGGACAGATTACACTGGACAGCATTGTAATGTGCTGTAGAGGCTCGGGGAGAACAAAGGTGGCTCCATGGTCATAAAGAGAATTTTTGTTAGGAAGAGCAAAAAAATGGGATTTGCAGAACAGGAGCCAAAGAAATTTTCTAATGCATAAAAAGGAAAATAAGTCATCTGATTTACAACACAGACATCCAGACTCTGTTTTACTCACTAACCTCTAATCCTCATCTTGTTATGAAAACCACTTAGGAGGAGAGGACAAGAGTCAGGACAACACCCAAAATATTGTCCAAGAAGCATTTTTCATATAATACCTCATGCAGATATTCTTGAACCATCCAGCTGTTGAACCAACAGACAACAATGAAGACCACAACAGAATAACAAGTGTAATTTGTTCTACAAGCTTTAATACACAAATGAAACCAAATGTGTTTTGGATCAGCTTCTGTATATTTCATCAAACAACTTGTCTAAAAAAATTATTAAGGGCGTCATTAAGTGTTAAAGGAGACATTAACATCTGAATTTAAACACGATAATCTTCAAGACTATCATGACTGGTCTCTGCTGAGAAGAACTTAGGCAACAGCAGCGATGGACTGCAATGTTTCTTAGGTCTCATTAAAGTAGGTCAAATCTGGATGAATAAATGACAATGACAGAGAGACAAGAAGACTTCAATGCCACGTTAATATCAGGACAGTGATTTAGAAGGTATATGCAAATTTACGATATGCAGCAGTCTGCTGTCATATTCCAGTTTCGTGTACTTGATTCAATTTGTGCAGGAGAAGGTTGATATCAGACACAAACACTGTGTCCTAATATATTTTAGGAGTCCGTGATGGATAGAGAGTGTCAGAGATAAATGGTATCATACAACAGCTTCAGCTTTGTGCCTACGAGAGGTGAGAGGATGAGCCTAGTTTCTTGTCGTCTGCAGACACTGTCATGTCTCCTATCTGGCATTGGGATGTTAACGGATAACTGAGTGAGGCACTGAGTGACAAAAAGAGTTTTTCTATCCAACAAGGGTATGGATGGAACTGCTGTTAAACATTATGATTCCAGTTCCTGAGGCTTCAATGGCATGAGATTTTATAATGAAATTCAAAATGGAAACGCAATGCATTTCATATTCTTCCTGGAAGTTGGGGGAAGTCAGAGTGCAGCATCAGCACAGTTTTTATTAGATAACCCATGACTGCAACATTAAGTCACACTTGACATGAAATGTCTAACAAATGTAAGCAAAGCATGTAAAAACAACCGAAACTGCATACAATTTGCTGTACAAACTAGTTTGTTTTACCATAGTAACACTTTCAAGCAATCGCTTGTTTGACTTCTACAAACAAAATTAAATATAAAATATCTTGCAGCATAAAAACAATCAGTAAAAAGTCATGGGGTATACTAATGTTTTCACGTCTAGATACAATCTACTTTAAACCTTTTAAATTAACTGATGCCTTCATGTTCACTCACGTGATCCACAGATAGTCAAAAGTGTCCATGTTATGTTAAAGCATAAAATAATAACAGCATGTAATTTAAAGTAACTATTTTCAGTTCACACTGAAGTGTCCGTTGCTCAGTATGAGCAGTGATATATAATGGCTACAGGAATGTGATGCGCTGAACAGCAGAGCTGCTTCACACGTCTATCTGTTACCATCCAGGTTTTGACATCTGTAAAGGTTTAGAACCAGATCTCTGATTTCGTCTCGTTTCCTTCGCACCTGATGCCGTGGAAACCAACGTTCTAGTTGTAGAGGGAGGTCAAAGTGCACCACAGGGTCCTGAGAGCAGAAGCAGAATTCATTGTTGCTGCTGTTCCAGTGTTCCAGTGGCCATTTTTAGAAAACATTTCAGACTATGTGAGATAGAAAAAGGGATGCTGACAAGTTGTTTACCTTCAAAAAACTCTCAACATACTGCAGCAGGTAGAGGCCACAGTCGCTGCTGTTGTCCTGAAGGGGAACTTGGCAGTGTGAGCTTTGCATCTGTTCAGGACCAAACTCCCTTGTTGAACCGCGACGGACCTCCCATTCTGACTCCAAGTAGCTGAGGGACAAATACACGTTATCTTGCATGCATACATACATACATACATACATACACAAACACACACATGTAGCTTGAGATGGATTAAAAGTGTCATACTTACTCCCGTAGAAGTTTGAAGACTCGCTCATGCAGGGAACGTTTGAGGGAATCCATGATAAGAATACACGGCCTACAGAGAGGGGAGGCACATCTGTCTTTCAACATTTAAATCCACATCAGGCAAACATTTTTCCTGAGTGTCTTTTAAAATATCAACTATGATAGTCTGCTTAAGCTTTATGAAGCACAATACAAAAAAAAAACTGCATATTCTGCTATTTATGTGCGGGGGGAGGGGTCAAATCAAACCTTATGGTGGGCTAATTTTGGCACTGATGACCTAAATACACTGTATGTGAACAAGAAACTAGGTCTGAAAGTACATTTTGAGTGTACTGAATCATTGTCTGTATAAAACAAAGTCCTGCATATATAATATAAATTTTACTTCAGAGGGTACAACGATAAAGGGTGCCAAATTTGCCTTAAAGGGGTTTACTTTTACATTTAAACCAAGAGCCATGACATGTAAATATGTAAGTATACTAAATAGGTGGAGATTGTGTTAATGTTATGTAAGAGGGTGTGAAGAACACAAGGCTTGAAACATTTTCTCATCAGAGTGATCTATAGATACTGAAGCCAGCAGCAGAGTGTAATCGCACACTCACCTCTTACAAACAGTTTTCTTCTGGCAGGTTTGCTCTGTGCAGCTCTACAAAAGCAAAGAACAAAGATGAGAACAAATAAAGACAAAGCTGTCCAAGATTTTGTCTGTTTGATATACACCGAACAGAGAACAGAATTCATTCTTACCACTGGACCAGGTTTTAGATCTTTGGTGGTGGATTCTTCTGGAACGTTTTCTAAAGCACATGACACCATCAATTACTAACAGCTTCTCAATCACAACGTGAATAAAGCAAGTGCTTAAAATATGTACCAGAAATAGCTTTTAATTGCAATGAGAAGTCAATCTTGACAAACACAACATTTATAATTTACTCAAACATACCTGTGTCAGTGTCAACGTCGTCAGTGTGATTTAATGTTGGTGGTGTGGGTGGTGTCTCAGAGGTATCAGTTGGGCTTTTGGATCCTTGCGACGCCTCTTGATCCTGGAACTCGTCTGTCTCACTTTGGCTCATTCCCATCTGTGAGTTTTGACCATCCCAGGCCTCAAATCTTGCCTCATCGAGTCCAGGAAAGCAAATGACAACTAAATACCAATGCGCCCTAAAAAGACGACAGACATTTGATAAAAATAATGTGACACATCAAAAACATTCTGTACAATATAACTTCTTCATGTATTCAACTCACTCTTGATTGACAGGCACAAACAGGAAGTCCTTTTTAAAGATGTCAACGTGGCGCGTCCATGTCTTCACTCGTTGGTGCCGCCTCTGCCTCTGACAGCTGAGTGCACACAAAAATAGAACTTGAGCCTTTTTTTTTTCTTTTTTTTTTTTTTTACAGTGTTTCACATGACCAAACACAATCAAATGTCTGTACACACTTTAAGAGCAAGTGCAGGGAAGTTTGAGTCTTATGACGCTCCTGTGCATTTCAGGTCTGGACCTCTATATGCCAAACTTCATAGTTACTTGGTAAGTAGAAGCAAAGCAATCATAAACAGTCGTAGCATCATGTACACGAAGGAATGTTAGGCACTAAGGTGGAGAGCACTTGGTCCCCACAGCACTAGTTAGTTTATAAAACTGTTTATGGCTGTAATTCTATTTTAAGGTATTTCTGTTGGCTTGGTAATATCTAAAATGATAAGAATAACATAGCTTTTGTCATAATCAAAATTAGGGGAGCAAAACTACTCTCTGGAAGCAATCTATACCAAATTCTGACAAGTCAAGTTGAAAAAACATGTTTTTATCAATCTCTTGCTGGCACTACTTACGCGTCCTTGGTGATGCCTTCACTGGCATTGTCCCTCCTTGTCAGCTGCTTGTAGAAGAAACTGCTGAAGATGTGGGAGCGCTCTGTGACAGCATCAGAGGCCTTATGGAGGAGGTATCTAGTTAAAAAAAAAAACACACATGGACACAGTTAATTCAAATGTGGATTTTATCAACCATCTTGTGAGAAGCCAAAGTTTATTTGAAGCCTTTTGTTTGAAAATGTGTTACTTACTTGAGGTAAAAATCAATGATAACATCATTGAGGAACTGCCCACTGTCAAGGCACTGCAGGTCCTCCATTGTAACTGTTATTCCTCCTTTCAGTGGTGGAGGAGGAAACTGAATCAACCTGAGCAGAGGTGGAAGGGTTGGGGTAAAATTTAGAATTTTAATCTGATCATGTGTAGATACACTGTAATAGTAAACAGATTGGGTGCTAGCTCCATCTTCAATATAGTAAATTAATAACAGCGAGTATAAAATTCAGTGTTTCAGCTACATTCAGTGACAGCTGGGAGAAGAGATCATTTTCAGTATCAGCAAATAACCTGAGGTGTTAAAGAAGTGTTAAAGACCTTGGATCATTCCAACCATAATTTTTAATACTGAACTGCAAGAATCATGCATGAGAAGCTGCATATGAGATACTGCAGGTTTCTTACCTGTGAGCTACGCCCTGATGTTTGTATTTAGTCCAGCGGCTGTCCGGTTTACAGAGGGACACTGAGTAGGATCCTTTGGTTCTACGATGGCACAGAGTGTACACAGGAGTGGGTTCCTCCTTTTTCTTCTATAGGAGGAAATGTATAACATAAAAGCAGAATTTACGTTTTAATCATTTACCTTTAGCAAATCACAGAGATGAGTAGTTCCCAACCAGGGGGTCAGGACTAGGGTTGCCGCAAATTTCTGGTTTAAAGTTATAGTGCAGTGTGAAAACAGTTGGTTTTCATGCCATTTATTTGTGCTTATACACACAGTATGTCATTATTGTGGTGTATGGTGAATGCTTATCACACTGTGACAATCTGATACCTTTACAACCCTGGTCAGGACATCTATGAGGGGAAACAAAATAAATCTGAGGGGCTGCAAAATTATTGATTAACACGAGGTGCAAGAAGAAAACATTTCTGCTAACCCCGTGGGCTTTTTCATTTTCTATTCACCAGACCTTCTTATCATTGCTGCTTTTGATTTTGTGAACAATTATACTTGCTTGAGACCAAATGATTCAAAAAAAGGCAAAGAAAATCATTCTGATTTAACTAGTCACAGAATTGTCTTATCAGTGCTGCTAAACCCTCTTAAACATCAAATTCTCAGATTTTCAAGGACTTGCCAAGACCAGTTCCCTCAAATTCAAGACCCAACACAGCATCATTTGAGACATGGAGACAGACAACATTTAAACAGAGAGACAGGCTTGAATGTGCTATGATACAATGATGCAGATAAACTGTGTCAGAAACATGCACACAGCGGAATGTAGCTTTAATTCTAAGGTCAAGTAAAAAACAACAACAACAACAAAAAATACACAATATATTTAAATTCACACACTTTCAATTAGTCATGTCTATTTAGACATTTTGCAAAAACTTTCAAGGACATGTGGGACCCCTGCTTGATGAGGTAAATGTTCGTATTTTTTAAGAGGTCAGAATACAAGAAAAAAAAAGAGACTCACCTCAGAGGGAAGCTCTTCCTGTTCTTTCTGCTCCTCCTCTAGTTCGAGTGGTGTATCTGGGTCTGGTTCTGTCTCTGTCTCCAGCCCCAGTATTGTCTCTGTCTGTGACTCTACCTCCAGTGGGATGAGTGGTATGGGATCTGTGTCTGTATCAGAATATGGACCGTCCTGGTCTGTGTCAAGTCCAGCCTCAGCGCTGTCCAGGCCGAGCAGAGACAGCAGGTGAGGGTCCAGTCCAGTTCTTCTAACCAGGTCTATGCTATCATCCAGAGATAGAACAGGAGCGTGGAAGTCTTCAAAATCACTCATTATGTCTGTATTATGAGGATTGACGGATTTTTCGGCAAGACTGTTGAGGCAGTCGATATCTAGGAGGGAGCGGAATAAAGCCCCCTCCATTCCCTCCAGAGGATGTCTCAGAGTCAGCAGGATGAAGGGGCTCACCTTCCCTGTTGTGAAAGTAAAAAAAAATAAAAATCATAACAGAATATTGAAATGTGTATAAGAAGTATGAAGGAGAAACATGTAGCATCCGAACATTTTAAAGCCACCAACAGTTTAGTGGAAATCTTTTTCTAATGGAAACACTTCTGTCTGCTTTGACTTGATTGTGATCAGAATGTAAGCTATGTCTTCACACTTTACTTCTTCCCTTATAAACATAAATACAATTCATTATGTGTCTCCACTGTAAACTGAGTTAGTGACTCTATGTGCCCTCTCAATCTGTATCTACATTGTGAGCCTTCTCACCAGTGTTTGTGGTTGCATCTTGATCAACACAGAGCTTGACGAGGTCCCGCTGTACTGCAGCTCCAGCCGTCTCTGACACACAAAGCAGAAGGAAAGCAGGGGGGCAAAGCTCCTCGTTGCTCCTAAAGTGAAGCTCCTGGGCCTCCAGTTCCTGCTGCTCCCAAACACTGTACCTCCGCAGCTCTTTACGCCCAAAGGTTATAATAACCTCCACCTCTTCACTGGAGTCTGGGGACAAGAGGTGGTCAGGTTAGCTTTGCACTGGGCAGTGTTGGTGTGCTTCTTTATCTTTACCACACTCAAAATGTTTCTACATTTCCTGGTCAGCACCGTGAATTATGGATGAGCTTATAGCTGCTCATCTGTTGATTCATTGTTTTCTGAGAAAAAATATTTCAGATGGTGAAAATTAAATTATTATATTTAACATTCTGATATAATTAGTTTAGTTTGTCAGCACGCTAACATTTGCCAATCAGCCCTTTAAAAAGTACAGCTGAAGCTCATGGGAATGTCATTAGATTTGCAGGTATCTGGCTATATGCCAAAATATCAAAATTTTGAGCCAAAGTCATTTGGTTTCATTCTCAGACCCAGTGTGAATGTCTGAAATATGCAATGAAAATCAATCCATCCAATATATTTCTTTTCTTTTTTAGATGTTTTAGTCAGGACCAAAGTGATTAAAAAAAAATACAGACTGACCAATCGACAGATAAACAAACATTGCCATCTGTATAGCCATGCTGCCAGTATAGTTACTTATAGATACCCTGCTGTGTAAAAGATCTAGTATCAGAGCTTGACTGGATACAACCTGTGAATTAGGCAGAGGTAATTCTTTCATTTAAGGTTATTTGGTAATGATTGGTTTTCAGAAACATAAATAGTACTTGCCAGAAAATATATCTAAACGAGAATGTTTCTCCAAAACATTTTACAGAACTAATATGCAACCCATGTTGTTAAATAAACATATTTTTACACACGGCCAATATCAAAGCTCAAAGAATAACCACCTGAAGGGGAGATTTCACAGGCTCAGAGGTCAAAGTGCACTGGAGCCTGGAGGGTCTAATCCAGACGCACACAAACACAAACACTGAAATAGACTTCTAAGCTGTGAGTGGATGCCATGTAGACAACATGACCGAAACAAGGTGAGATGGTTTCGTCTTGTGTCTGCATGTAGAGGACACAGACCAGCCAGACAGCTGTTCAAACACTCTGATTAGAAAGCTAAAAGTAAAAGTAAAAAAAAACAATTAGGAGTATTACCTTTCAGTGGAATGATGACTTTTTCATCTGCCATCTGTAAAAGAAGAGTAAAAGTGTATTCAACTTCCTGAATATAATTCCATCAGCAAAATCTAGGTGTCTATTATACACAGGTTACCATGATGTCTCCATTCGATTTCCCTTGGTAACCTCCACAGTGCAGGGTGGAGAAGCCCACCTGCATGCAGGAGTAGTCTACAGTGGGGATGAGAGAAACTTCCATTGAGGGAAGATCTTCTACAACTACATGCAGCAGCTGCAACACACATGAACATTCAATTAGAGAAAATGGTGCAAACAAAGTGGTAGGCCAGCCAAATAATACAGTACACATAACAGTAATACACAGTGACAGCACAATAACTCCCTACAACAGCAATAATGTTTTTGTTTTTTTTTTACAAATTCAATATTTTAAATCCATAAAGGCTGGAATGTGTTAAAATGTTACTTTGACACCATCTAGTGGCAGCACCAAGAAAGACACCATAGTCATTCTAGACCGCAACACATGCTGAGTTAGGCTTATTTTATGAAATGCATGTGTGTTGTATTAAACAGGTACTGCATGTGTCAGATGTAAAAAAGGGAGACAATCTGCCAACCTGTACGTTTTCCAGGTCAGAACCTTCTTGATGTTCAGCCACAGCTCCCTCTGGGGATTGTCCCTGTATTGCGTCTTCCACAGCGACCAGTGTATGGGCCGCAGGGCTGCAGTGCTGAGGAACGTCACAGCTCTCCTCGTCGTCACTGGACAGGATAACTGAAACACCAGCATGGAGAACACATCAGTCCCGGTGTGAATTTACCATGGAGTTATGCAATGTTTTTACTGCCTTTGAGCACAGGCACACTCCCAAGAACATACATGTCCTTAATTGACACTATACATAGGAGGTGTAAAGGGCTTTGTGGGAGAGGAAGGACAATAGTAATCCTGATGGGAGAACACCACACAAAAAGGTGCAATACTTAATAACACAATAAAATTCTAAATAAGCTTTTGAATTGGATGGGTTTTTTTAGGGGTTTTGTTTATGTGCTGAAACACGGCTCAAACACACAACCTACAAAGTGGCATTAAGCTGCCTGAGCAACTGTTTCCTGTCTCCTCGTATATAAGTAAACACAAGTTTCAGCAGAAGAATGAATCTATGATGCACCACTCATCCTGTGCTGGTGTACTCACTGGGTTCAGATGGGCTGGTTTTGGTTGCGTTGTCCTGGCCCGATGATGGACTTTGTAGGGGGGTAACAATAAATTCTCCAGCCTGCATATTGGCACTGATGATCGGAAGCAGGCCTTCTGTTGGATCCTCTGCCCCCACAGTGAACTGTACAATGCTACGGTCGAGGCTCTCCAGATCTCCGTCTTCTCCACCTTCTCCACCATCTTCCAGGCAAATATCTGGAGGGTCTGGTCCTCCATCTCTCCGGTCTTCTCCAGTGAGGCGCAGCACACTTTCACGGTGGCATTTTGAGCTAACTGTTCCGTTGCACTGGGACCCTGTATCCATTCTTTTCCTCTTCTGCTGAAACAGCACAGAATAAGTCACCTCAACGTCTTTAGAAAACAAACATGGAATAAATAGCATTGCCAGCTTCATTTATTTGAAAAATGGAGTTGATTTTATGCTCCAATACATATATCTCTATTAAACAAATGTTTTGTGATACTTTGTTCAAATGTGACCAATCAATATGGTAAGAGACAATGCTCACAAAATACTTGCTACTTGGCGCAGCAGGAGGTAGGTGTCATTGGTGGTTTGGAAAGTAATGGTGTCTTCTCAAAACTCGTTCCCTTAAGTTTTAATTACTTTCATGAACATAGATCTCAACTTTTCACAACAGATTGCCCACATTCTTTGTCAACAAAAGATTCTGATGCTAAATTTGGAATTTACAGTGCTGTAGGGATGACATATTTTTCTAGGCTATTCTAGAAGTTTGCACATTTTGTTGAGCAAGATAATCTTTAGTATTGAACCCCCTCTTTATGATTTTTGAAGCTGGAAGGCAATCGCATTACAAATAATAAAAAGCTAATTTTAGGATATAAACAAACTACACCATACTCACTTTGCCATAAACTGATAAATCGACAACCTGGAAAGTTACAGTCAGAAAAGAAATAAAGTCTGCCTTGCATGCAACATTAATTTCAGACTTGTGTTATGGAAATGTTTCTTAGTAATACCGACTAAGATTACCATCATTACTTTTATGGAAAACTGACTCAAGGCCTTCTTCTAAACATGAAGGCTGCCAAGAAAAGATACAAGCATATTTACATACCAGAGTGCACGTCTGGGCTATTATTTTATGATTGAACTAAGTTGAAGTCCTTGGTGATGCGTTTTTAACCTTCTTCTGTGACCTTGTATGGTACTCACCAAACTGTGCTGTAATTCTTTTTCTGAATCGGTCCACCTGTCCTTGATGCGAGCTGGGGAGAACTCATCACATCCTCCCGAATCCTCGGCAGGATCCCACCTCACTGACAACCCACAATCTGTATAAGGCAGAGAAGCACTGGTCAGCCAATCATATAAACACATGCAGACCAATCTGATGATGATAATATAAGAAAAAAGATGTTTTGATTTTTAATTGATATTTGTTTGTAATGGAAAAGCTGTCTTATTTTACAGAACTATTATGTGTAGCAACTGTTTATTTACTCTAAAAATAAGGCTAGGAATGTTTCCCATTGGGAAAATCAATTAAATGACATCTGAGAGGTCAGGGGAAAATGTAAGCTTTACAAGGCTCAATATAACTGAACAAAACCAATGTAAGAATAACCCAGTTAAAAACAGTGGAGATGGAGAGACACACGATCACCACAGAAAATCATGTGTCTGAATTCCTTCACGCCTACACACCAACAACTTCCAGTTTGTAGTCCTCTCCGCTGTCCTTGCCAATTACCACCTCCTCGATGTCTCTTTCCTCTTTGTCCACTTCGTCATCAGCATTTTGTAACCTTCGCCGCAGTCGTGATCTGAAGACATGAGAGAATCAACAATGTGCACTAATGATGCTGTAGACATTATTCTTTATACTTTATATGAAAATTGTACCTTATCACAAAATATGAAAGACAAAACACATAAAAATCAAATGCTGAAGTACACATTTGAACTACAATCTTTATCAAAGAAGATAATTTATTAAATCTTCCTGTGAGGTATTATTCCATATAAAATCATCACAAGTTTTTAGCCTGGAAAACACACAGAGCCAAGGACGCAGCCAGTCGAGCCAAACTCCATTAAAAGGTCATTTGTTGCTCAAACTACCGGTAATCAATGTATTTCATTGGAATACAAGATATTCCCATTACATTACATATTATGGCATTCATTATAAAGCAACCTTTTTCTTATCTTCCATAAGATAGCTTTTGAATTTAATTCGCCTTGGGCCTTGTAAAGTAACGTTTTTGATACTATTTGCAGACAAACACCAAACACACTAATGGACCCCTTTGGAAAAATAAGTTACTAGCCTATTCTATGAAATGTGTCCTTTGATTTTGTGGAGGGATTTCTTCATCAAACGTCATACGACATTGTTGTTTGGTTGTGGTCTGCTTATCCGTGCATCTCCAAAAGACTACAATAGAGTTGGCAGTAACATCTGGCACCAAGAATGTTGGAAGGACGAAACAGTGTCCCTTCCTTCTTTTATAGGTTCCTTGCAAAACTCCGGGGAAGAAATTGCTCCCGGCCAAGAAATAGTTCAGAACATAACAGCTATAAAACTGCAACTTATTGTTTATACACTTGGGTTTCAATTAAAAAAAAACAAGATGGGTTAACTAATGAGCCTCAGAGGGGCTGGCAGGCAGATTTCATTTCATATAGAATATGGCCAGAGCCAGGACAGCTGTTTCCCATCTGAGCCAGACGTAAGGCAACGCTCATTTTAGCTTATTTTTCTAAAAGATCAAACTTTTCATTTAACCATGACGTCCTACCTTTGAGAAGGAGAGGAGGCAGCCTTCTGGTTGCATTTCGGGGTTACATTCTTATTCTTATCGTTCTTGGCCAACCTCTGACCTGACCTCGTGTCTCTGGTGATCAGGGGTTCCTCTTTGCAGGGACCGCTCTCCCTCCGTGTGTTTGACACTTGTCCTCGATTTGCCATGTTACACCTCTTTCTTATCCTTTCCATATGAGCCCTGCCCTGTTCTGTCTTTAGGATGTCTGTCAGGATGAGACAGGGCTTCCTCCTGCAGGAAAAAACAGAGGAATAATTATTCAGAATCTTCCTAGAGCAGCGTCTTCTCCGCAACATTGTTTCCTCCTCAAGGAATACCAATGTATAGCTCCTCTACCATTGCAGGTCCGGCTTTATGCATGCCAGCTCAAGTGGGAGGGGTAGGCACGTCAACTGGTGTAGATAAGCCATGTGTGCGGTGATGATAAGATGCGTCTTAAGCCATGGTGCTCATAAGAAATGTTTACTTACAGTAAAAGTTTGCCAACTGTGCAAGATTAACTCTGTACACACAAACACAGACAGACATTTCTGACAATCTGGAAAATTCGGTAAAGGTGGTTTTACATCTGCAGTTTGGAATAAACAGCTTTAAGGTACCACAAGCCAGATTAAGACCAAACTTGGGAGGATGGTGCACTTTAACACAGTAAGATAACTGAGATAGTGGTACGATAGAAATACCATATTATCTCATACTTAAAGGCCATACCTGCTTTATAAACATGGAGGATCAATGAGTCATGCAACTGACTGGGTCAAACTGCAGTGCAAATATTGATGAGATAAATGACACAATTCTTAAAGTTCGGTTTATAAGTTGGGACAGCAGCTGACTTTTTAGGTAAACAATACTAATCATTTCTGAAGCTGTTGAACACATATATATATGCCATAAACAAATAAACAATACTAACCATTTCTGAAGCAGTTGAACATTTAAAGTGTGTGTGTGTGTGTGTGTGTGTGTGTGTGTGTGTGTGTGTGTGTGTGTATATTCACATACTCAAACACACATTAAATGTTCAACTGCTTCAGAAATTATTAGTAATCCTCTCCAAAAGACTCTTAATACTTAGGCTGATGACCCCATCTTGTGTAACTTTACAAAACTACACATCAGGCAAGTTCATTTGTATAGCACTGTTCAACAACAAGGCCATTCAAAGTGCTTTGCAAAGGATCAAATGGCATTAGGAACATTGTTAATGACAATTAAAAACAAAATACAAACACAAATCCGGAAATCCAAAATCAAGAATAAAAGTACAATAAATCAAATCAAACAGCAGGATAAAATAAGAATAAATAGAGTTTAACTTCATAAAATATGGCAAAATTATTTTGGGAGAAAGGAGAGCTGGAGTCAATCTCAAGTTTTCTGCAAGAATGTCGGAGATATGTGGTTGATAAAAGCCAGAGTGTGCTGCGGAAAACTTTTGGTGACCTATCTGGCCTTATAAAACTCAGCAGCATGGGCACTAGAGAGCGGTTCCCGTTTTTGAAGAGGGGGGAGTGAAGAGTGATCTTTTAGCTGCCTATCACCACACCGACATTGAGACTGATGTGTTAGTCCTTTGTGGCATCGAGGCTGCTGTGTGTCAGGGTGCATCATCTTCAGTCTGGTATATTAGTGCTTCAGTTCCAGGTCTGCTTTTGGTGGAGGCCATCTACCCTGAGAAGACTGGAGTTATAAATGTAATTGATCCATTTTTAGACCGCAGGTTTTGCTGAGCCATGTGGTGATTCCGAACAGTCTGCTGAGGCCATCGAGCCCTCTGCTCACTGCTGCCAGTGGTCTCTGCAAGCATCGTGGACCCCCACAGGAAGAATCATTTTATCAATTTCGGGCTGTTTCCCTTTTTATATCAGAGGCAATAGCAGGTGGAAAATAGTGTCTTTGTCCACTAATGTTCCTAATAGCAGGATCTCCCACAACCAGAATTACAGGTTGAGTCATTTTTTTTTTTAGGTGTTTGTTTCCACTTTTACTCTACATGCCCTTTTCTGTCGGGTGGCACTCTTCATAATAGAGAAAATGTATGTCTATTCCCCAGTTGTGGGAGTAACTGTTCTCTGTTTAAGTCAATTTTTGGCTTTAAGCCAGATGTCCGGGATTGAAGTTGTCTGAACTAAATCAATACATTCATCCTCTGTGGAGGGGTAGTCTTGGATTTGTTTTTAGGTTTGGCAGCCAGATTATCCCAGCAGGTAGAAATCCCATTCACAGCATGTGACTTCACTGGTTTTGTTTCAGAGAGTCTTGGGGAAGTCATGGTGAACTAACCCAGCTTCAGAAGACAACAGTAGAGTGTTGCAGGTTCAAAAGACTTCTCCACTGAAAATATCCTTGAGAAGCGAAGAGATGCATAGCAGAGTCCGTGGTACAATTCTGTCAGTGGTCATGTTGGGTATCAGAGTGCAGCTGCAAGTAGATTATCTCAGAGTAACACAGTTATCCTCCAAATGATGAAGTTACTAGAGGAAACCTCCTTAAACATGATGAAGTTTAAGAGAAAAGTGACCAAAATAAGAGCTAGCAAGAGAAGGAACCAAGCTTAGAAAATAACTGATTGAATTATTGGCCCAGTTTAGTGTAGACAACAGAACAATGACCAGGTTTTTTCAGTCAGAAGTCCATCCATCAAAAGTCACTTGTCTGCACATTCTTACCTGTCCATCTCCAATGTGACATTTGCTACATGCTTGTGATCAAACAGCATGGATCCATTTTTACGCAGTGAATCAGAATGTCTGCGTTTGCGACCTGCAAATTCCTGCCAGGGAACCTGTTGAAAGGAGGAAAACAATGTGAGTCTCAAGATTAGTCCAGAATAGCCATGTTACCAGCATAACATGTGTTCAAGTGGTCGGACAGAGAGCAAAGATATGGTTGTACCTTCTCACACTGTGATGAAAGACATGTCATGGGGATTCTGAATGGGCTTTCCATCTAAAATTCACAGGCCGGTTAGTTCCCATGCATGTAAAATGAGTGACATGCAACAGCAAGAAAATTGAGAAGGTTTTCTTTAGATGTGCAAGCATAGCAAGTACAAATAAGCAAATCAAGTGACTGTGGAGTGCAGTGCATCAAGGGAATGTTACTTTGTTCAGCAAAGTATTTGTCTCCATTCATATTTCCGCTGATCTGCAAAATTACAGATCTCTAATTTGTATTTCTAAAAAAAAATTCTAGTCTATTCTATATCTTATCTTGTTTTAAAAATATTGTTTATTTTTTTACTATTGTTATTGTGGGTTTTTTTAAAAAAAAAATAATATTCTGTCCTTTGGCTGCTGTGGCAAACAAATGTCCCCGTTTGTGGGACAATAAAGGAACACTGAAAGCCATTAGACAATATCGCATTAAGTTTCTTATCAGCAGGTCATGCGAGCACTTTATGATGACAGTTATAAAGCAAGCGTCACTACAGTATCTTGCCAGGATGAGAAGCAACGAAGCAAACTGCTCACTAGAAGCGCACAGCAAACATGTCATGCAAACTGGGTATTTCAAAAAACATGTCATACATACCAATGCATCACTGTCTACAGTAAATGGGAGAGTTAAGGCTTTTTTTCGCTCCATCATGGTCCACGACTTGGTAAGGCACGGCAAAAACACTGCAAGAAACACATACAGGAAATTTCAAAACAGCTTGTCTCTGTCAATTCAAGGAAATCCTGTCGGACAAGGCTGTCATCCAGAAACGATACATAACTAAGGTATGCTAATAAAACATGACACAATCCACTTACACTGACAGTGTTCTGTAGGAAGACACATAATGTCAATTAAATGCTAACAATGTCATGACCAACAAAGTGCAAAAGCTGTGCTTTAACAACAGCGACTGATCACTAACACAGATGATATGCACTCTTGGAGAGATGGAAACGTGAGGGTAAACAAGCTGGGTGACAACCCGTCTGCTG
Organism: Acanthopagrus latus; assembly: GCF_904848185.1. Classification (NCBI taxonomy): domain Eukaryota; kingdom Metazoa; phylum Chordata; class Actinopteri; order Spariformes; family Sparidae; genus Acanthopagrus; species Acanthopagrus latus. Next base: position 9,654,177 of record NC_051047.1, on the reverse strand, counting down.
TCTATTTAATTCCTAAAGAAACGAGGAGATTCTTGAATCTATTCTTGAATCGTTAAATCCCTGAATGCCTCTTCTGAAGCAGATGTTTATGTTGCACAGATAGCACGTGTAACACTACCTATAAAAACAGACCCCCCAATGTTGTAGTCCTTTTCATGCACACACCCGCAACAACCACACGTTTGCACTTGTAAGTGGACTTTTTTCCAAGTACCTGGCCACAACCGAAAAAGAAAGAAGACCTCATCAAGCTGTCGATGGCGTCAGCCGACTGACCCAGCAACACCAATGCTACTTTGTGCAAGTTGCTAGCTAAACGTAGGAGAGTTGCAGCTTACCTCAGGCCAGCGCTTCACCTGATGCTAACAGAGAATATATGGAGATTGTAGACACTTATTTTCCCTCCGGCGTTTCCACCAGCACCTTGCAAACACAACAGGTGCACATTCTGCTGAGTTTTACACTGTTGCTAACATTATTTACCTACCGCTTCCATATTATGGCCTTCCGGTGCACACCGGAAGTGCACCAGGAAGAAAGCGCGAGAGGCACAAGTGATTACAATAAGTTCCCCCCGAGCAGCAGAGTGGGGCTGAGGGGTGGAGTGTGTAATGTGAATTATCATTATGACAGTGGATTGGAAGATGGCAGAACTAGATTATAAATCACAGTATGAAGGGACCAGTGTCCCAAAATTTAAAAATCACAACACGCTTTTTGACACGTAACAGCAGAAAAAAGGGGCATTTAATAACTGCTGCCTATATTCTGCTAAGAATGTGTTTGCTGGCTGAACTTTATAGCTTACTGGAGCCCAAAAAGAATGAGTTCATACAAAAATTTAAATTCAGTCATTATCTATTCACCCGCATGTCGATGGAAAATCGGGTGAATTTCTGTAGTCCTAAAAACATTTCTGGAGCTTCATGGCAAAACAGCATTGCAGCATTCTCCTTAACAACTTAAGTACATGGGGACTTGTTTTAAATGTATTAATACAAATTGTCTAACTTTCTTGAAGCCCCAAACTTTATTTGGAAAGACATTAGCCTGACAAATGTAGGATGAGATGTCATGAAGTTTATGACAGTGACATTCATGGTAAATCCCCAGAGGATGAATCCTGGGCTTGGTGAGCCCCTTTCTTATCCTTTAGCACCACCCTGCTAGAAAAACCAGCATAGACCAGCACCAAAACCAGTGACTGCTAGTGACTAGTCACCACCAAGACCAGCATATGTTGTGTTTTGGTGTTGGTCTAAGCTGTTTTTTCAAGCAAGGCACTAGCAGGTCTACTTTCAAACTGTTCTTTGTTCACAGAGACCAAGACATCCCAGCTTTAGCCTGGCCTTTGCTTTTTGTTAAACTGGTAACTTTCATTTTTGTACCACTATTAAATGGCTCCTGGCATTTGTAGTGTTTTGTCCACTGTGCTTTATGGGAAGTTGGAGTCAGCAGGGGTGTCAGAACAGGTTTAACCAGCCATGCCTTGTTTCTAGTGTTAGCATAGTGCATAAGCTCTAAACTGCAACAGTGAACATGTTCACACTATCTTTTTTTACAGAATACAATTTAACGTGTCATAGCAGGAGGAGCACAGGTGCATTTAATAATCAGTGATAGCTGTCATCGTTAACATTTCGAGTTACACCTGTGCTGCAAATCAAAATGTCATCACAAAGGTCTCTGAAAACCTGCTCCCATACATCGTTATCTGTTTCACAACATAGCAAGAGTGGTGATGTAGAATCTCTCCTCTCTAGCCAGAGGACTAAGGGGTGAAATAGGTCAGAGACACTTAGTCTGCTAACATAGATAGATCGAAGGCCTTCTTATGAAGTTTACACAGTTAGCTTAGCCTTGGCTTGGGTCGTCAGACATCTGTTCTGTAGATACAGCTACATTAGCTTTGAGTATCTAGGTTGCAGAGACCATGACAAGATTGCCCATAGAGCAATCATCACTATCATTATCCAGACTTTAATATCTGTACAAGACAGGTAAGACCTCTTCTTGTTTAGAGACATCATGTCCCAGAAGAATTATATTTCTTCCCCAATAGTTAATTGGGACAGTCAGCCTAAAAACTAGTGAAGTTAGCAAGTATACTATATGCAAATAAACAAACATCACTTGTTGATCGTCTTTGTCTTTTAATTTATTGATTCAGCAGCAGAAACATCAGGCCCACTCAGCCCCTGGATAGAGGTTGGTGAGTTGGCCTTCAAACACTGCAGTACATAAATACAGGCCCTTTTCACAGAAAATGTAATGTTGACTAACCAAATGCATAAAACAACATGAATGTCTCCATTACATTCAGGTCCCTGTAGTATTGTGTGTAACTCTCAATGGGAAAGAGTCATCAGTAATTAGCTCTACCGCTTTTGTCCATTGGTAAGTCAAAACATCTGCTGTGAAAAAGGCCTCAGTGTGCATCACTGGGAGCTGGACTTTTATCACCGACTTCAGCATGGACACTGGACAGCAGTGGAATGTTGTTCTTTGTATTGTCCATGAATGTACAGTTTTTACTTATTGGAAAAATTAAAGCTGACTATTGTATGTATTCTGTATAAACATGGAATCATCAAAGTGTTATATTGTCCCATAATGCTAAAGTACAATGTCAAATTATGTTTTCCCCTTAAGGTGTCCATAGTCCAGTGTCCAGCGTGATCTTTAACGTCAGGAGGAGCCACATTTCTGCGCAGCTCTCTCTGAGGACGTCCCTGGGCCCGCTGCTCCGCTGACACCATCATCCGGTCCGGAGATCAGCGCTGCCGCTGGGGCGTTTCCTCTCGACTCATGTCCCGCTCTCATTTCAGCTAAGTAGAAAAGGAACACCCATGTGAGTCACAGACATGTGCATTTTAATGCTCCTTCATAAGCCTACATGCACACTCTTTCCCTTCCTCTAATACCCCTAATCTCACAGGCATGCTGCATGACATAATGGTGAGATAATTTAAGGACAATGTCTGAGCAGGTTACTGTGCAAAAAGGTTTAATTTATCAACAATAGTCAGATTTTGATTACATGAAAGATAAGAGATATTCATCAAACACTTGCATTAAGTAACATTGGGCACTGTTTAATAAAAGCCTGATGTTCTCTGAAGACTAACCAGTCAGCTGACCATGCTGCAAAAGCTAAAATAGCTGCAGGGATCATGCAGTTTAAGAAAAAACCTATGTGTTCTTCAGAGTCTCCATTTAGGGTTCATTCTTATTTTGCAAGTCCTTGCATTTTGAGTCTGTCCTGTGTGCTCTGCAGAAGTTGTCATGTTGGTAGTTGTAATGATCTTACCAATAGCACTACATGGTGTTATGATGGGCTTTTCCAGTTGCTCTCCCTCAGCAATGGAAGCCCGGATCTTCCTCACCACGTAGATGGTTGCTGGAATGTGAAACAAAAAAGTTTGGAGATTTAAAGTGAGAAAGCAGGAGAAACAGCACTGAAGCTTTAGAGACATAAGATGTTTTGCATGATGTGCAATATGATTTCCATAAATACCATGAATATTATTTGACCCAAAGATAGATGGATTGAATATACTGGGAAAAAAACAGCACTTAAAGTCTATGAATCATTATAAATATTGCTTTAAAATGATGTGTCTTCACATACAGTACGTTCAAAGATGGAAGAAGCAGATCATATGCTTGAGTTATAGTAGCATTACCACTGTGTTGAAATAGCCATGAATTCAAACTCCTTCTCTAGTAAAAGCACAAGTGCATTAACATCAAAATGTACTCTAAAATATGGAGTGATATTAAAGTAGCTAAAATACAGAATGGACAATTTCATAATAAGATTGCACTAATTGATTGATCATTATTGATGCATTAATGCATGTAACACTTGTTACACAGTGATTATAGCTTCTGTAGCTATTGTATCTATCTACGTATGTCTCTATACTGTTGTATTGTAGCTAGCCAGTTGATAAGTAGCCTGGTGATAACAATAGTCTACACATCATAATGTACTTGTCACAATCAGATAGATAGATAGATAGATAGATAGATAGATAGATAGATAGATAGATAGATAGATAGATAGATAGATAGATAGATAGATAGATAGATAGATAATATTGTCTCTCCTCAGCGTGGGCGTGGTCAGCTACAGTGGCAATGTACAAAAAAAGATAACAGATAAACACACATACCTTTAATTAGCAGTCAGACCATGGTTGTTTCTTTATCTATTGGAGCGATAAGCTCGTCGGTTGCGGGTAAACGCTGTTGTCTTCGCCCTCCAATATTAATAACTGGGTTGTTACAAAAGCAAACTGGACGGTACATCCGGGGGATGACAACAGGGCGGGACTTGCAGCTCCCATCTGCATTCTGATTGGCCGAGCGGTTACGCAAAGAGCGATGTCATAACATGATGCATTGGAGAAATCCACAGAAAAGAGGATTGAGTTGACCAATCATCCTGCAGTGATCGGCTCACAATGTAAGCTAGTCAGAAACCTTATTTTAGTTTGTTGCGTTTTTCCCTTTGTTATCAAAACATACAATCAAAAAGCAAATGTAAGTGCGTGTTGATTTTTTTTTTATTACACTGGAAATACATTAAAATTAAAATAAGACAAGATTTATGTGTATGATTCCTCTTAAGAGAAATTCATCTTGGCACCGCTGCCAAAGGGACAGTGTGGAAGCAGTGCAAAAAGTAGCAGCAATAGGTGGGAATTGAGAGAAGAAGATTTGGAAGAACGAAATTGAGCAACGTGAAAAATCAACTTGAATAAATAGTTGAAGCAGAATATAAAAGAAATACCACATAAGAAGTGGATCTATTCATTCTGAAAAAAAATGTCCCCTAGTTGTAAATGATATAAAATGTATGTCAATGTTAATGTAATGACAAAATTATACTATAATACTATAATGATATACCAATATCATATTTAACAACACATATTACTAACCCAACTCAAGTAACCCAGGGTTCATATTCAAACCAGCAGTTATTGTCATTTCACATTAGTAGATGCAGATACAAAGTGTAAGTGTACTTTTAACCAGAAGCTGTTTGAACGCACAGATTTCAACAAAGAACTTAGGATGTTGACAGTAAACATGTGAAACTTTAAAAAATCAAGTCGTCCAAATCCAACAATAACTAATATTGGATACATCTCTGGAGAACAAAGTGGAAAAAGTCACCAGAATCCCATAAAAAACATGCTCAATTTTGAGACATATTGTGTTAGTAGAAACTGTATTAACTTTGTGAAACACTGGATATAATATATTTTTAACTATACAGGCCTTCTTGTTCATTCAAATATGAGCGTTAGTTGTTTTACAGACTCCAACAAGGCTGAAGTTATAACTCGAACCCTGGTCATGTTCATGCTCCGTATATTTAAAGCAACGTACATTCAGAAATAAATCAACTAGAGGGGCAATATGTAAGACTTTTAGTTGAAAACACACAAAAATTAACTGAAATTATTGTCGGGATGTGAATAAATAGCAGTTTTGACATAATGATCATTACTGTATCTATTATGATGCAGAGATATCAACTGAAATCAGCATGCTAACCAGCTAGCCCCGCTCAGCACAACCATGTTTAGAGCCAGGCTCTAGTATCCAAAGTAAATGTTGTACATCTTCAGTTATTACTTAAGTTATTCATATTACTGTGAAGTCATTTAGTTTTCAGCATGGTATGAAATCCATGTTCAAGACTATATTTTGGGTCAGGGTTACCCTATCAACTTGAAGTTCAGTGGCCCATACTCACCCCGGTCCTTCTATCTAACACTCCACATCACAACAGCCAATTAGGCTGCCGTTTTCTTCACAAGCAGCTACACAGACACATTCTGGAGACCCAATTACAAAGAGCTCCATATGGGAGAGGGACTGCTGGCCTTGAGATTGGCTGGTACAGAGTGTATGAGTGTGTGTGTGTGTGTGTGTGTGTGTGTGTGTGTGTGTGTGTGTGTGTGTGTGTGTGTGTGTGTGTGTGTGTGTGTGTGTGTGTGTGTGTGTGTGTGTGTGTGTGTGTGTGTGTGTGTGCACAGTGTGTGAGTGTGAATAAACAGATAGTGAGAGTTAAGTATTTAAAAACCCTTAAGAACAGGATCACGTCAGAGAAAGTAAAGAAATGAAAGAACTGGAAACAGCTGGAAGCAGTTCAACTGCTGTTTATTGGTATTTGAATGATGTTATTATTATGATATAGTATATGCATTTATATATGGGATGGAATGGGTGGGGGTAGAGGGTTTGAATTAGAGAATGGGTAAGGTGGGGTTCGGGGGTTTGGTTAGGAGGGTTGAGAGTACAGGGTAAGGAAGGTGAAGACAGGAGTGGTGAGGAAGGTAAGGGGGTAGGAGGCAGGTTGGGGTTTCAGGGGGAAGGATGCTGATGTCTTACCGGAGTCCAACCATTGAAAGGTTCCTCCTCTGTACTGGGGATTTCAGCATGCACCCCAGTTCTTTTCCTCGATTTATCATTCCTTTCTCTCTCCTCACTCATTTTCCTCTCCTCCTCCTGGACCTTTGTGTTCAAAGTGAGTTCTTGACAAAAAGAGAGAGCAGTACATTTGTTACTTTACAAGCTGTTACCAAACTAGTCCTACACATGCTGTTGATTATTGTGAAGTAAAGCGATGATCTGAGGCACCGTACCTGCAGCTGGTTGGAGCTGGAGATAAGGCTCTCCTCCAGAGCATCACACCTGCTCCTCCACTGCTCTGATGTCCAGGGTCTCCACACGGGGGGCCTCTCTGGCCCTTTGGAGAACTCCTATTTTTCTCTCAGCTCCTCCCGGATCTGGCTTACCTCCAGCTGGCGGTTTCTCAGCTGGCCAATCTGCATCTTCAGCACTTCATTTTCATCATTGAATGACTTTATTTCATTGATGGCAGAGCAGAGGGCGTCTCTGGGTCCCCGCACAACTGAGGGAGGAAACTGCTCGGAGTCCTGCAGCCGTGCAACCCAGTCCGTTTGGGCCGTAAAAAGGCAGCAGTGGGATGTGTTGGTGGCACTAATAGAAAAGTCAAGGGATCGACAAATTCCAGGAGATTTATCTACTGAGGAAAATGAATATATTTCTGAAATTTCATACTGTCCAGTATTTGATGAGTTACACTGAGATTGCTGAGAGCCTTATTTTCCTCTGAGAACAGCTTGATGGTCTAATTTGCCTTTGTAGGTAATTTGAGGCATCATTAAACAATGAGAATTAAAAAAAAATAACTTTAACCAAATTACAGTCCTTTACATAAAGCTCTAAGAATTAAGTCCCTTATCAGTTATTTTTTCAAAATTCTAGGAAATTCTAGGACCCTTAAAAAAAAACATTACCCCTGAATCCCCTTCAGCTTTCTCTGAGGCCGCCGGTCATTCACTTTCCGGACGAGGCGGAATACATTCAACTTTATTTTGTAACAGTCAAAATGGGATTTTTCTAAATTTGAAGCACATACTCTGAAATGACTGACTACATTTTATGTACAGAAGCAACCTATGGATACACAGTCTATGCAAGAGACTTCAGTAAACACTCACCAGGGGGATCCATGTAATAATTTATTTTCAGGCATTTTATTGCAATGTACAGAGCTTCATTTATCCTCGCTCAATCTTAACAACCAACATCATGATCAAGTATTAATTGAATCCAATAAGCATTTACCATACAGAATTGAAGCAGGGTGAAACCTACCTGGAATAAACACTGCACACATCTTTTTCACAATAAGAGTACAGCAGTTTCTTATAACAGTTGCATTTGTATATTCAATATATACACATAGATTTAACTTAAAACAATTTCACACAGCAAGACAAGCACTAATTCACACAGAAACCAGACAAATCTCATTCTTTCATAACATTACAATAGTTTTCTTTACAATAAAAAATACAATTGCAATCACCAGGGAAACAAATGAAACACAGTTAGTGAGGAGTTAAAGTAAGGAATGATGTGAGGTTGAAGGGAGGAAGTCTGAATTTGTCAGTGTGTACAGGCGGTGGAAGATGATATTAAACTGCTCATGTAGGCAGTAACCTTTAAGAATCACTACTTTATTGTTGTTAACTGTGACATTGTCCGTTATCTTGCCAATGTTGTAAACAAACAGGTGATTCAGTATTTTACTTCCTCCCATCAAGCCCTCACAGTTTTGTCACAAGACCTCACACACACAAACAACACAAACATTCACTGGAGGGATCTAAGAGGACAGCAGGAGTGCTGATGGTCAGGACTTAGTCCATCCTGATCTTCTGATTGGTCATCCTGTAGATAATGCTGTCATATCCTGGGTCCATGTTCCACAGGTTGTAAGAGATGGCGATGACAGCGAGGGCCAGAGTGATCATCAGCCACAGCACAATGTTGAAGACCACTGCATAGTGGAAGTTGTACTTGTAGGCCAGGTTGTAAGGGCTGCCAGGGTTACTCTGCAAAAAAGAAAAGAAATGTTTAACAGTGCCACCAGAATAATTCCCAATGCCAGACCTAGCACCTCTTTACCTCCTTCACTGTGCATGCATTGAGTGTCAAATGAGGAGGGCAACATCTGTTAAGATCCATTAACAGGACTGTTAGGACAGTCTGTAAATGGCCCCCAAACCTTATTCCCCTTACCCATTTTACTGAATGGATGATCAACATATTCTTTGCTTCCAGACCATCAAAGTCATTAAAAAAGTCATACAAACCAAGAACCATGGACAGGAGACCGGCTCATGCTTCACACAAAGGCTTACTATAAATACTAACATAGAAGTTTGTTTAGATTTTTGGTAAGGAGTCAGTTTTTGCCTGATTGCCTGTGATTATCATCACAACACTACACTTATGTTATTCATGATCAGGCCGTATTGTATTTTTTGACAGCAACTGTGTTTACACCACCCACTTGTGCATGTCAGAAGAAAAACAGGTGTTGGTTTTGCAGGTGAGGAAACAAGTTGTTTTTGTTCTTCTGCATCTAGTGACTCTTAGTTGTGTCACAGTTTGTTCCCAAATGAATGGTGAAGTATTGTTATTACATTTTAAATAAATTATTTAAAAACACTTTGACATATCGTCTTATTGTGGTACACCACAAAAAAAGAGGTGGTTATATTAGAATTAATACAATGTAGCCAATCTTATTGAAGAGTGTGAAAATGTACTGTAATGTAATGTTTTCAGGGCTTGAAACCAATGTTCTGCTGACTCAGTCGTTGAACTATGACCGCTGTTAGTGCTGAAAAAAATGTTTGAATCGAAAATTTAACTGAACTGTTTCCTTAAAATCAAAAGAGAAATCAATCTGGGGAATCATGACACCGCTACATGTGAAACAGGGTGCACATTTTAGAATTGGACATCCACCTAACCTCGCCATGCATCATTACTGAGAGGGAGACTATTGCTGGGCAATGGACATTTTTTAAAGAAATTTTTGACTCGTATCAGCGGAAAAAAATGTCATTAATGACGGCTCAGCCCCATCAAGTTTACAGGTGAGCCAAAACAGTGGGCCAGAATATATAATAATACAAGTTATTAAAGATAGCTCACCCAAATAGAATGCAGTCATTCTTACACCTGTGAAACAGGTCTATGGCCATTCATTTACATTGTTTCACTTTTATACAGAGCAGCAATTAGGTGAGCAGAAAGTCTGAAAGACAGAAGGAGGCAATGTTTTCTCTGACAATCTATCAGTTTAGAAACTGCCTGAAAACACAAGCAGGTCAACTGACCCATCACAGTTCCTCTGGTCTGCATGTTTTGTATTCACAGCCCTAGGAGGCTATGCTGTAGATGTGTTTTCTGCCTTCGGCTCACACCTCCACATGTTGCCATTACTCTATAAACAATCAGCGCTGTCTGACAGGACCTGACACGACCATCCTGACATCGCATTTCCCTGTAGCCAGAGGTCTTGTCCATGTGTCACATTAGGCTAATATGGCATACTAAGAGGTGTTTCTAATATTTATCCAACTTACTTATAATGCATCTCAAATTGGCAGATAAGCGTTATTTTTCTGTCTGCACACTTGATACACCATTGAACTGGTTGGTGCTGCAAACAGTTCATAAAAGGTTCTGCTTCAGACTTACAATCTGTTTGGATTCCAGGATCGAACGGGACTTCCTGGTCAACGGAGCCTCAAAGCTCTTAACGGTTACAACCTCCACAACAGCATTGTTGCCATACAGAGCATACACATCCTCTCCAAACTAGAAAGAAAAAGACACAAGCATTATTGAATACAGAAGTTACATTAAAAACTTAGGATATTCTGTTAAAAAGGCTTATTAAGACCACTTCCTTACTTTCTGCAGAACAGAGGCAAGAATGGCTGTGGCATCGCGGTACTGAGGAGAGTCTTGGCCATAGAGCCTGCTGAGCTCCTCCAGGCCAGACAACTCCAAGGAGTAGAGGTCAGGAGAGTGGTCCTTCGCCAAATGTCTGTGTCTTTGCAGCTACAAGACGAGAATAAGACAAAGACATCTGAGCCACAATGCGAGGGCTGTCCCCATTTTCAGGACAGTTTCAGCACACCTGAATTACTTACCAGAGCTGTGATATCATGCAGCACTTGGACCTCAGACAAAAAGAGCAAATCAGCCTAGAAATGGAAACACAGAGAAGAGGTTAGAAAGGAAAAATCTTTCTGCAGGCCATTGATACATTTCAAAGACTGAAGTTAACCTCACTTCATTTGCAGAACTCGCAGGGATCCTGGTAATACATTTTTTTTCAAGTATCCATAACAATACTGTACTGTGCTATACAAACTGTGAGCTAATTTCGTTAGAATATATGAGCATCACATAAACATTTCAGCATCCCAGTTTGGAAATATAGTAACAGTGATCAGACAAAGTTTGATGTTGCAGATAAAAAAAAAAGCCATCATTCTCCAAAACGCCAGCCTTGTGTGGTTGGGTGCATGTTTAAAACTGACCTCTGCATTTCTACTGAGGGAGTTGAGCGGCAGTGAAGCCAGCACGGAGCCATCCTGGGACAGACGGGCACGGATCTGCTGTAGGGTGACTGGTAGGTCCTCGAACACAGCATTGGCCTTGCCCAGCATGTACAACCTCTGAGAATGGGAGCAGATAGAATAATGACAAATGAGCTCTTTAAGAGTGAAGTCACAGATTGTTGGTATGCACTTTTCAGTCTCAGTGTCATGTCATTACCTCCTCACTGGGGGCCAGCTGCAGCACCACGGGGGTGTCCTCTGCAAACAGAGAGTGGACTGTCTCCGCAACACTATCCATGGTGAAAGGCACCGGCTGCAAGGAAGAAGATGACCCACTGATTAACGCAGCCAAATTACAAAGTAGACTTATGTCATTTTTGCACCAAGGTGTCAGTTTTGATGTACATAACATCACCATAATGCAACAGTCCAGTATGACTCACATTCTCCAGGGGATAGGAGGCCACACTCTGAGGCAGGGCGAGGCTATCGACCCCTCTCACCACCACCAGTACGTTAGCTCGGGGACGCTGGAACAGTGGACCAGCTTTAAGGCCTGGCCAGGACAGATCCTGTACAAATGAACACATGTTTAAAAAGGCTAGGCTAGCATAATCATAAGCTTAAACTTGCAATAACCTATTTATTGTGCTGACACAATATTGAAATCACCTTTTAAGTTGATATGGCAAGCAAACAGTTGACTATTTAAATATCAAAGCAGTAACAGTCTGACCATCTGGTTAATGCAAGTCCACTATTCACTCTCTTTTGGCTTTGTTTTTCAGTACACCAACACCTGAGGGAAATATCTGGCTCTTGGCTGCTAAATGCTGCACTGTGTTTGCCAGCTAGGCTCTAACAGTATCTGCTGTCTTTTGGTGCTGAGCAGGTACCGCACAGTGTTTTTCAGAGCTTTTTTGACTAAACATAAATCATCTGCCTGCTGCACCTGAAAACAATATTATGAGAGCAGTATGAGTGAACAAAAAACAGAAAGGGCCAGAAATCCACACAGCAATGTGAATATAAAGCTCTGTAGACCTGAGCAAGGTGCTCTTTCAGGTGAAAATTGTCTGTTGGCTCATCACTACAACCTCTTTCGTATTGCTATAATATTTCGTCATCATTTGGTGCATTGTTAGTATAAAAATATGCATCAAGTCCACTTTATGCTACTTCTACAAATAAAAACCACAGTTAAAATCGTGGAGCATTGTGCACCTCTTTAACAGAGAAGCCCATGGTCAAAGCCACCAGGTCAGGGATCGTCTCTCCAGAAACAGGCCAGTCTCCTTTCTGGAAGGAAACAAACTCTGGAGCCTGCAGCACTGTTAAGCGGTCTCCATGTACACCTGTGAGAACAACAAGAGGACAGTCAACAGCAGTAAAAGGTCACAGAAGAGATACTTCAAAAGGAGAAAGCAAGCGTGAGTCACCCTAAGGCACAAAACTTAACAACCCTTTTAGTGTTCATAATGTTGGTGTAGCAAAATGTGTATGTTAAGCAACGTAAACACTGAGTTAACGTATGTTTACCATGCATCTTTTTCTAGCTTTGGTTCTATTTAAGCAACGTTTCAAATCACTCCCTATTTGCTGACAGGTGGATAATACCTGCTTGTCAAGTTTCTTTTTACTATATATTTTTCTTTTTGACTTTTTACCATTGTAGCATATGACAGGGGAGAGTTTAACAGGGAAATGTGGGAGAGACCAGGCGGACATGTCACCAAACATTACAGGTTGGAGTGAGTCTGCTAAGGACTCGGCCTCCATATGGGACATACGCTCTGCCGGCTGAGCAACCAGTTTCACAGCATGTCATCCTGTCACTGATGGCACAATACAACAACGACCCATAAGCTGGGCTGTACGATATGGCATTAGGAGTCACGATTAGATGGAACAAAAAATTTTGAATTGTAATTTTTATTTTGACTGCTAATAATTTTGATGATAAATTTATTAGGGTACAGCTCCAAACAAAAACGTGTTCTTACGTCAGGAGAAGATGATTTGTAGGCCAGGACATCTCTGCAGCACCTCATTATAATGGTGTTTTGTCACACATTTTACCTTATCATAAGAAACCTGCAGCTTTGCGTGATTTGGATATTACACTTGGCCATGCTGCAGCTGCCATAATATTCTGATTCATTGTGCGGCCCTTAGCTTAAGTGTCCAAAATCACCTCTGTTTTCTGTGTAGTATTACATTTCCTTTTATACTACACAGAGATGAGACTAGCTGTAGAAAGGATTCGCATACACATGTAACGAATGAATATGACTACAGGTGTTTTAAATGAGCACTTGGACGATCCAGCTTCATCAATAACACTCAGACACATCGTCCATGTTGCTCTTCCCTTCCACAGCTGCTGGGGTTTGCAATGATGGAAAGCAGGACCGCAGCTAAAGTCACTTCTATCGGTCTGTTGTTATCCTTAATTCTCACTGATATGTTCATTGTAGGTTACAGCAGCTCTCTCAACAGCCCGTCTGGACCTGACGGCTTGGAGAGTGAACCCGTGAACGTCGCAGAGCTCCATGGAGGCATAAACTCGTGACAGAGGGCTGACGGTGAGTGTTGAAGAGGAACTAACTACCCGGTTACAGCCTGTCATATGACACGACGGTCTGCGTGAATTAGCAACGAGCCACACGGAAGCAAATAAAATGTCCATTTCCCTCCAATTTCATATGACCACGAACTCTCTAAGAACATTCCCAGCAAGGAAACATCAACGTTGCACATTCTCACGCTCACTGTTAGCGTTTACAGTTTGCTAATGCGTCAAGTGTTAGCAACAAGCTAACATTACAATGTTCAGTTTTTAACCCCGTTGTTTGTACACCAAGCCTAACCAACAACCCAATACAACAAGTAAAGCAATCCCATTTCACACAATGCCATTCATTTATGTAGAAAACACAGAACAGGATCCGATCAGGAAGCTAAACGGTGATGCTAACGATGTTCTGCGCTAGGTTAGCGACTAGTCATTCGCAAATACGGCGGGTACGAGACGCCATCAGGATAACTAAATGCTGGAGAAAAAAAACAGCTCAGTAGATGAATCATGTCTGTCCAGTGTTGTATATGTCTTACCGTTAGTGACAATGAAGCAGAGGACACACACCGCGGAGAAGACAGCCTCCATCCTTCGCCAGCTTGTCAGCGACATTTTTCTCCTTGGTAGAGCAGCGATCAGCTGACCTGACGTCACAACGCTGCTATGAACGCTGGGAGATCTGACACAACACGGGCACCGTACATGATCCCCTTAAAATTCATCAGCGCCTGAAAATCACCACGGATAGATGACACATCCGTGGAAATGTAGTCAAGAAGCGGCTCAAATGTGCTTTTACAGGAAGGCCTCTGTTTTAAGAAGAACGTTTTCATAAACAGTTGTCTGTATGACTGAAAATGTTTTGGTAGACCTTCCCACAACGGGTGATGGGGTGTAACTGGGTACATTTACTCAAATACTGTACTTAAGTACACATTTGAGGGAGAGCAATCAATTGTCCATATGAAGCAAGTCTGTGGACCAATATCAAAACTATCTGCCATCAGGGAATTAATTAATGCCACCTGAGGAACTTCAAATTTACACCTTTGTTATGTTTATTATGTTGATTATGGAGGGAAATTGTCCTCCGATAATCAGAACAATGTTCTGTGGTCAGTTTCTTGTTGATTTGTTTTTTTTTTTAAATTGTTGCATACATATGTACATACTTTTGTAATGTTTTATCAAAAAAAAAAATGGTGCAAACAAGTGCGGAAGAAAATGTTAGTTTGTTAATCAGTTGGTCAGTTTACAGAAAATTAATTGCAAACTACTTTGAAAATGTTGCAACAATTCCAAGGTTCCAGTGTGATGATTTTATGCCTGTAGTGTTAATTATTTCAGTCATTTAAATACATCTTTCAAACTATTTGTTCTTCAAAATAAAGCGTTGTGACTTTTGCGTTATCTCAATATTTAAAGAAACTGAACCAAACAATCCACCTAAACTAATTATAGCAGAAATAACCTGCTGTTACCTTAATGCACGAGTAATAATCCAATGTACAGTACATCAGTTAATACAACAAACATATTTCTGAAGCACTTAAATAATACAGAGAACCTCCAACAACCCAATGGAGCACACAACAATATTCTTTAGGTCCACTTCCTACATTTCTGGTGCTTTACTGACAGCTAGGAGGAAAAAGCCTCTCACGGTAGAATGCGTGATGGCTGTGCTGTGTGTGTAATATGTGCATCTCACACACTTTACAGCAAATCTTTTCTCACCTAGATGATGTCCATTTAGAAAGCAGCTAATAGCTGGTTATTAGAGGGTCATGCTCAGTGCCATGCCTTTATCTCTGAAAATTACATCCAGCTGTTCAGTAAAGAGGGAGAGTGTGACCCCTCCTGCACCTTCTGCCTCAGGATATGACTCTCTGACTTCAGTGTTTGTGCTGAGAAACGAGGGTTTCAGCATCTCAATTAGCACTCTGACAGCCTCTTGTCACTCCGTGACCTTTACCTGGACATGTGAAATCTGTCTGGAGACAGCTGCTAAAGCTCAGACCTCACTCCATAAAGCTCTCTGCACTCCGTAGCTAAATAAAACAAGCTTTCATGTTACTCATTCTCAGTTATCTTTTTAGTGTAAAAATAAGTCTTAAGATCATCCCAGCGCCTGATGATAATTTTAGGCCACTAAAAGGAGTTTATTTTGGCTATGTCATGTCCTTCTTATAAGCTCTATTGTCATCTTGTGGCTAATCTAAACCCTGGCCTCCCACAGATCTCATTGCACCCACTATGCAGAGATGGGACAGTTAGGAATTAGTTTAATTTAGACTTTATTTGCCTTGTGTGGCTCCACTGTACTACAGTCACTGTTAGCTGAAGCTCAGCCAGACGGTCACGCTGATACACAGCCGCTCAGAGAGCCTCTCAAACTGGTGTGCTCTTCTCTGCTGTAGTGCTTTTCAGCCACTTTAGTATTTTTTATTTTTCAGGATTTTTTTTTTTCCATTTAAAAAAAGGCCCATCTACTTCTGTTATTTAGGCGAATGCTGCAACACCTTTTTGCTCTAGAAATATTTCGTGGACTGTGACACTTCACCTGACTTTCCGTCAGTATGGAGGAAGAGAAGATCATGACTGAATTTTCACTTTCTGGTGAAGTACTAATTAAACCTGCTGCTGCCTCCGCCCCCAACAACAATCAGTTCTCCTATAACTGCAATACAACATATACTTTTGTTCCCATGTAGGATAAAAAAACAACTATATGCTCCCACTTCCCTTCCCCTTTCTGTGGCTCTCAGCTGTAAGTATATTTGTCCCTACAGAAAATCAAATCTTTGAAAATGAGTCAGGAAAATGTACCTTAATTTCTTTAAGATGGCACTGCAGTTTTTATAAAGAAACACATCACAAACTTGGGAGGGACTATTTTATACTGCAGTGTGTGTGTACTGGGCTGTATTTCTGGCTGCAGGATGTGGGAATGACTCAAAACAAGCTAGAGTGCCCATGCTCATCATCAGCTCAGAGGAGAACCACGTCACTGCAGCGCCACGGCTCATTTATGTCTTCTGGAGAATAATAGAGATTAATAGCATACATCAGGCTGTTACACAATATTTGTAAGGGAAGTTCATCCTCAGGTGGCACACACAAAGAAAACTATACAGTGTGACTACACATGTTCTCATAAAACTATATTCATAAAGAGAACAAGTGATAGTCAATCATCATTATTGTCTCAGTTGAAATTATGATTAAGACTATTACGAGGTGAATTTTCCCGAAATACCGAATACTAAAACACAGTGAAGATGGGTTTACTTTTCCCTGTTGGTCATCCTGCCTAAATGCAGTCAACTGAACAAGAGCAGCCCTTTTAAATTAAATCCTGAGTTGTGATTGGAAAAAAAAAAAAACCTCAGATAAACACCCTCCCAGGAGTTTTATCCTCCACTGAAAGCCAAATTAAAGTCACCACAGTCTTTGACCAGTGGGGGGCGCTGCAAACCACAAGCTTTTCAGGCAGCAAGTGGGAGTTGGTGAGTTGCTCAGTCATGGCTGCAGCAATAAATTGCCTGGCACATACAATACAGAAATATTCCAAAAGATGGCAATATAGGATCAAAATTTCAGGTCGACGCCACACCGTAAGTTCTCACAGCTCAAATCAATTAAAACGCCAACAAAAAAGGCGCAGACACGCTTCCTCTTGCAGTTTTTATATTTATTTTAAAGCAACTTCTTTTGTAAAATATAAATACAAATTATGAGATATTTTAATTACAAAGTTAAAACAAAAATGAACACACCAAAAAATTACTTTACTGCAGTAGCCTCCCTGTTATATACAAGCTCTGTGCCGAAGGGTGAATATCAACACCCTTTAAACTTTATTATACAAACATTTTTTGTAGTTTTGCATGTTAAATTACGGACTAAACAGGAAGCAAAACTGGAACATCAAAAATAAAAGATACAATAGAACAGCCCCTGAGGCTCAAGCGAGCGCTAAAGTCTGAGGAGAGAGAGAGAGAGCGAGAAAAAAAAAAAAAAGAACAGGACATCATGTGCTTCCTATAAACACAAATACCACATTCAATAGCACAGCCTCAGCACTATCCTGTACAGCTACACACAGTCACAATGTGCTGTGCGCTCACACACTCCGTCTAATTGCCGACAACACGACAACACTCTGTTGCCATATAAAATCTTTCAGAGTCGTCGTGAGCAACATTTGAAAGAAAAAAAAATCTCTTTATATTTTTTATATATATATATATATTTATTCATTTATTTATACATATATTAATTTATAAAAATAAGACCATTATTACTGTAAGTCCATTGAGTCACAAATGTATTGAGCCTCAGTTAACGGAGGGTAACGTTTCAGCAGCCTGGTCAGCCAGCAGGGTCAGTCCGTCTGTACAGTGCACCAGTGCTGGTCCAGAGCAGGGCTGGAGCGTGGGAACTAAGGGTCGGGCTAAGGCATATCAGCATAACCTCGGGGTGGTTCTAAAGCAAACTGCAGACGGTACGGACTGGTGTCCAGGTGGATTGGCTTCAGGGGTCAGGATGAGCCCAACTTGCCAGCAGCCTTAATTCTGTCCTTCAGTTTGTCCGCTGGGTGGTCCCAGTGGTCGTCCAGACACTCCAGTGTGGAGCCCAGGAGAGCAGCCAGCTCGGCGCTGTCTTCCACCAGGTCCAACAGGTCCTTGCTGTCCGGATGGAAGCCCTCCAGCTCCTCTGGGCAGGAGAAGAGCTGCGACAAAGAGGCCTGACGGTAGAACTCCGCCTCTGCCACTGTCACTACCTCCATGTGGGGGAAGGTCTGTCGGAAACCACGGGCAGACATCCGCAGCCGGCGAAGCACGTCGGAGAGTAGCAGCCAGTTTCTTGGCCTGAAAGAGGAAATCAGCCAATGTTTAGGAATGAGGGCCGACAGAGAGGGAAAAAAATCAGAGAGTGAATTCTTTTGAGATCAAAGCTCACCCTTGGGAGAGGGACACCTGGATGTTGTAGCAAGGCAGCAGAGGACGGTCAGAGAACTCAAACTCAAACACCTCCTTTTTATCCTCATCCTCATCATCTGGGCCAGGGGGGTCGGCTAGGATGTCGTAGACACCGCCCTCTTCATTTGATTCTGACACACACACACACAAAAATACACATGAATATTTTTTAGTGGGCATCCACATTATCATAAAAGACTCAGGGAGGTACGGACATGTACGGCTCAAAGCTAAGATTGAGGAGACTTTGTAAGCACTAAAACACACACAGAGTGCTGATCGGTACTCACCACACACAGCGCTGCCATAGAATTCCCAATAAAGCCCTGGGTCGTCATCTGAGCGGCCCTGAAGGTCAGCAAAATAATCTATGGAGAGAGGAGAGGAGCGAAGCCTGTTATTCAAGAGCCAGAGCCCTGGGGACAGGCAACGAGGCAAATACAATTGCCCTTTAAGACTACAGCAGAAAAATGGATAAAGAGCACAGTAAAATAGAAGAAGAGGAGGAGGAGGAGGAGGAGGGGCAGTGTCAAGAGAGAAAAGAGAAACAAACAGAGCAAATGTTTTGGGGGAGGAGAGGGGGAGGAGAGGGGGGGGGGGAGGGCGGGAGGGAGCTGATGGTCAGGGGCCAGCGGCTGTACCACGGGGGAGGAGAGCGACTGTCTCCGCTGGGTTAGAGCTGGCTCAGTTCAGAGCAGGGCTACACAAGGCTGCCAGGAATCAAACAAGAACCACACACAGTCGTCGAGCGTGCATGCGCGTGCGCACACACAGACGCACACACTGACAGACCGATACACACACACACACACACACACACACACACACACACACAGACTGAGCTGGAAACAAACAAGCAGAGGGAGCTGGATAAGCACACACAGCGAGAGCAAAGTGTGTATTCAGCACGCGCGCACACACACACACAGAAACACACACACACACACACATTCGCAGAGCGAGAGCTGGGCTTTGTGCCAGTGCTGAGGCGTGGGGCGTCTGGCGTGTGTTTGGAGGGATTAACGGCCTCCAGATGAGTGGGACCAGGTGGAGGGAGGGCAGCAATCGCTCGCTCTCGCTCATTTTCTCCGGCGCTCGATCTCCCTCTCACCCCGCTCTGTCAGTCTAGCAGCCATCGATCTATCCATCCATGCTCTTTTCAAAATTCAACGCCGTCTTTGTTGGCCATCTATGTATAAATCTCCCTGTTTGTTCTCAACCTATTCACCCCTCTGTCGATTTACACCTGTCCATTTTCACCCTCCTTTCTCCTGTGTCTCTGGTTTTAAAGGCTCTTCTAAAATCATCGCTTTTAACTAGTTGTGTGTCCACGGTATATTAAGCAGCTGGCTACAGAGGAAATGTGTGCATGTTTAAGCTTTCATTTCCTCCCTCCTGTACACAACCTCGAGTTCGCTCAACTTAACTACAAACATTCAGACGAGCCCTATCAACACACACGCCCCAGAGGCCGGACCACGTCAGGCTCTAGCGTGGCAGCCTGGTGAAAAGACACACTCAGGCGCTCACACACACGCATACAAAAGCAGTTTCCAGCCAGAGCGAAGCCCATTTCCACACGTACGCTGAGCAAACACAGTTGGCGTTGCTAAGTAACCGGAAAGAGGAGCTCAGAGGCAGCAGCAGCACGCACCCCGGCGGGCTGAGACTCCCTGTCTAACAGGTGGTCGAGGGAGGAGGGGGTGCCGGAGGGGAAACAGGATGACAGAGACGGACACGTCTTGTAGCAGCGGCCCGGAGGTGAAGGGTGAGGATTTACAGAGGCGGACTCGCACCAACAGGTTGCACAGAGGTCAGAGCATTGAAAGAACAGCAAACAGAGAATGAGCCAAGACTGGGGCATTTGGGAACTGGGCTGCTGCCCAGTCCTTTCAACAATTTACCCTTGCCCCACCTTAATATCCACTCTGTGGTGTACCTGCTGTTTTAAAACCCCTTTATCTCCTAGGGGTTTAATTAATTCCTTTTTTAGCATTCGTGATTTGTGGTCAAAGGCAAATTAATTGTCAGATCTCCTGGTTTTTACATCACAAAAGGATTGAAATGGTTCTACTGTTTAGTCATTGGAAAACAGTTTCATGCATTCCACTAATGTATTGTAAATTTTAGGCAATATGAAGAGTAATTTCGATCAGGGAAATCTGAGGTCATATCCTCGGTATTCTATTTTCTAGGGATTTGGGGGTTTTACTGGCCGCAAGTGCAGCCTACAGATTTTAAAAGAATGTGTTTCGTGCAGCTTTTACAATGTACAGTTCAAGCACGTATTTGAGCAATTTGCAGGTACCAAAACCAAAAATGTCTTCATCATGACATCTAAATTCTTATTATGAATGCAATTACAACAAATAAAACTGGCAGAAATTCTTTGTGCCCACAGCAATCGAAATACAATATAACTTTATCACTTATAAACTGGTTTGTTTACCAGCTGTTCATATTAACTTGTAGGATTCTTTAATGCTTGCCAATTTCGATGCCAGCAGACAAACAAATATGATTGTTTGTTTACATGAGTGATTATGTAGATGAGAAATCATCAATTTCAAGGTATTGCATTCAAATTCAAGAACATTTCTAACCTTAGAGGTAGAAACTAAATAAAGGATGGAGGAGAGATTGGGGACAGTACTATTACTTTATATAATCAAATCAGAGAACTGTAGGCCTGTTAAAGACTTTTCTGATTGACATCATTAGCAACTCCTCAAATATTTCAGTCTTCACCTTCTTTTGACCAGGAAACAACATATGATTGAATGGTTTAAATCAGCCAAATCCAGGTTCAGAATCTGAATGATCCTGACTGAAGGTGGGAAAAGTTGTCCTGGATAGTTTTGTTTTCCCTCAAAATGCACAGATGTACAGTCCGGTCTCTTGAAAATTTCCACAAGAGGGCAGGGTGATGATGTGGACTGCAACCAGTGACTAACCCCTTAATAAGTAGATTGAAAGGCCAGCTGGGATCTTACCAGTGAGGAAGCGCTCCATGCCGTCACTGTGGGTCATCTTGAGCAGGCCACGGCCAGAATACGTCGCCAGGGTGGGGTCAGCGCCGTAAGACAGAAGGATTCGCACCACGTCCAGGTGGTCGTTCTCCACAGCGTCATGAATCGGCCTGGAGGCACACAAAGGCACATCAATTTCATCATTAACTTTAACGTCTCCTGCGAGCGAAATAAATGTTGCTAATATTGCTCCGTGTGCGTTTTGGTGTTTTACGCATCTGCCACCGAGAAAACTTAAAAGAACACTCTCTTGAGCCATAAACTATCTAACCCATTTAAATTCCCCCCAAACTCTGACCTAGCGGGACGCAAAGTAAAATGCAATTCTTTATAACGCTGCCATTCTTCTTAGAGATGGTCTCACCTGTGTACTGTAATGCCAAGAAAATCTAGTTATGGTTTAATGAAAGCTTAACTGCTGCTGAATGCGTCTTTAGGCCTGCGTGCAGTTTCCTAGAGCAGACCCCCTACTGTAGAATTTTAATAACACAGCCATAAAAGCACTAGCCTTTTTTTTTTTTTTATAAACTGCAGCTAATCTGTCAAATCGCTGCTCTTGCCAAGGCAATATAAAATAAAAAAATAAAAAAGTCTTTTGTTATGAGCAACACCCAAGTGGCTTAATTGATGACTAATCTCTGGCTTGCCCTATGAGGACATGCAGAAAAAAGTCGGGTCTTGTTCGCATCGTTGCCGCTTTGATTTTTTCTCTGAGCATCGGCGCGTACAAGAGCGAGTGCGTTTGTTTACCTGGTGCCATCCTGTGCACTGCAGTTGATGTCGGCCCCGTATTCCAGCAGGTGTTGGACGATGCTGAGCCAGCCGCGGGCACATGCCTCATGGAGGGCACAGTAACCGGCGTAGTCTCGGTGATTCACCTCGCACACTCTGTTCTCCAGACAGTACAGCACCACCTCCTAAAGAGAGCCAACACGGAGGGAGAGCAGGGTTTAGTGCGCGAGATTACGTGTGTGGATGTATGAGTAACGACGACCCGAGCAACACAAGACCAGACGCACGAGTCAGACGCATACGCAAACAGTCCTTTCCCCTCCACGGTTCCAGTGGGAGAAAAATTAAGGAAAGGAGGAACTGAGTGTGTCCCTATGCTGGGCAAACAGACGCACACACAAATGCTCCATAATACCAGAGCTGGCGCCAAAACACATCGAGGAGACTAAGTGTGACTCAACTGTATTTAGCCTGCCAGATTCTGCCTGTGCACGTATGAGCGTGTGTGTGTGTGTGTGTGTGTGTGTGTGTGTGTGTGTGTGTGTGTGTGTGTGTGTGTGTGTGTGTGTGTGCCATGGTTGGGCCTGGACGCCACTGTGGCAGCCAGTTACGATGGCTGGGCTCTGAACACAGCATAATGGAAGCGGAACAAAGAGATTTGATAGAGGCGCTCAAGAGCTGGAAGCGTTTCCTCTGGTCTAGGGCTGTGACAGTTGGGCATCCAGCACTAAGTAGTCAGACTGGTTTTTATTGGATGGGGAGCAGAGTCTGCTGCCGCTAAACAGAGATGGGGGGGGGGTGGTGAGAGATAGGAAGCAGCCCGGCAATGTGTGTTGATACCGGGGCCTGTTGGAGTCAGACAAGTGTGCGTATCCTCACTGTGGGTATGCGTTTGTTTCTGTGTGGAACTATGCAGATGTATTTGCAGAAAAACAAACTAAAAATACCCAATTTTTTAAAATACATTTTATGATACATATTTATATTTATGTATACATTTTTATATATATGTGAACGCAAGACTCACACATCCATACACACTCATGCTCTGCCCTGCTAACAGTCCTGTGCCGAGGGGAGGAAAGCTGCTCATCTGAACCTGGGGAATGACTCCAAACTTCCATTTCTATGCTAATTCTAGCCCGCCGTCTCGTCCAAGTGTTTATCTCTCTCTTCCACTCCGTCTCCCTCTCTCCCTCACTCGCTCGCTCGCTCGCTCAGCACAGGGCGGATGGATTGAGGAAGTGGGAAGGAGAGGCAGGCGACAGAGGGAAAACAGGCCGACGGACGCAGGAAGACAGGGCTAGAGAGGGCATAAGGACGGGAGAGGCGAGAGGCAACACCCCAAAAGATGACAGATTAATGAATCCGTGGCTGAAATCTGCCGGGGCTGTCCTCTGGGCCGCAGCTGATAGTAATAAGAGATGAGCGGGTAGCGCAAAGTGGGGGGTTGCAGTGATAGGAGTGATGGGAGGGCGACTGAGCCGGCGAGGAAGGAGCAACGATTAGAAGGAAGAAGAAAAAAAGAATAGAGATGGAGTGCGGGATCGAGGGCAAAGAAGTGAGCAAGGAATAGTGCGAGAGAAAGAGAGAAACAAGAGCAGGGGGGGAGCGGGACGACGCTCCAACTGGTTTTCGCTCGCTGCCAACACTCTGTTTGCCTGCTGGAGAGAGATTCAGGAGCGCTGTGCCGAAGCTCCCCTCTGGGGGATTCCACTCGCGCTCCGTGTGTGTGTGCATGCGTGAGTCTGTCTGCACGAGTGAATGAGAGCAAGTGTTAGAGAGACTGACGGGGAGAGAGTGTTGATATGCAGCTTGCCTAGGCGTGTGCATTTGTGTGTGTGTGTGTGTGTGCGCGCGCGCGCGCGTGTGGCTTTCCGTGCCACTGACGAGCGTGCGCGCGTGTGTGGCTGTGGAGGAGGTGTAGCGCTAAACCTCCGAAGCCGTGTTTAATATCGCTGGGAGAGAGCGAGGAGCTTAGCACGAGAGCCCCGGCTTCCCGCCACACACACACACACACACACACACACACACTCCTCCGCAGTAAAATGAGACACTGCCTCCCCCTCCTCCCTCTTTCCCTCCGTCCTCTAATCTCCCTCTCTAGAATGCTTCCCTGCGCTTGCCTGCAATCAATGCATCACTCAGACATTTAACCCCTTGCAGAGCTGCCTCGTATGCTCCGCACATACAACAGATGTGTGTGCGCGCTTCTATATGAATGCGTATTACATGTAGTGGGTGACGCATGAGTGGCTTTTCCCCCGCGATTAAGAGGCAACAGTCAAAGCAGTAAAGTTGGTGCGTGCCCAGACAAGTGAAACATGTGGATATTTGTTTTAAGTGTGTGCGTAAAGGCCAGGCTGTGGTTGAGTGACTGTGCTGTGGAAACAGTGGAAGCCTAAGGATCTGACGGAAGCGTAAAGAGCAAACAAAATATATAATCACCTGTTACCTTTTTGATCATGATAAATGCCTCCAGACTACAGTAATCATCTGCCTACAAACCATATGATAAACAAGACATTTTTGATTTGGGAATAGAACAGCCCCCGACTGTTCTGGTTAGTCTGGTTGTACTGGTCATGGAAACTGGGGGCCATAGTGATAAGTTACCAAGCTACTGTAGCCTGATGCTATCATGAAAACGCCAGCCCACCAAAGTAGCTCAACCGGCTAGGTGAAGTGCCAGCACTAAACCAAAAAACATTCAGAGTTTGCTATGGCATTTCACTAACCATATTAATAAGTTAAAATTGTATCAATAAATTTGTATCAACAGACAAGGCCTACATTTTTTTTTTTTTTACGTCGCAACCCCCGTAAAATAACTTGTTTCATAGTCATAATTTGGGCCATTCAGTCAAATAACATTTGGAAAGTCTAGAAGAGCCAGACAATGAAGTTATTTTATCCACTTTCAAGCTAACCTGGCGCTAAAAAGGAAGTTAGCCACCTTGGTCGGCAGAGGTATCTAGTGCGCAAGATTAAATGGGCCAAACAATGCAGAAGCTATGCAGAAGAACCCCAGGTGGAGTATGGCCGGAGGTCGAGTGTTTTTGACTTCATGAGCCACTGAGCAGCTTTCATAGGAATGATTGGGGCTCTGCCTTGAAATATGCCCAGTGGCCACTTGTGGTATTGCAGCAAAAAATGTACTTGTGGCCCACCGAGACCACCATTCAGCCACAATAACCAATAAAGCTAGACAGCAAGGCCTGCCACCGGTTAACTAACAACCAGATAAAAAGCTAACAAGCTCAGTCGTTGACATAATAAGTGAAAATAGTTAACAGAACATATTAGTATCATCCACTGACTGCAGACCATGCCACACCACATATTAATCTGTGTACAAGAAATTTAGTTGGTAGATAAAGCTGATATTGTAGCTGATATTCAATATTTTGTGGGTCTCTGTTCCCTCGAAGGATGACACACTGTTTTCCAGTGGTCAAAGGCGTAAATATGAGAGTCACAGTTTACCAAAGTTGAACTTCAAAGAGTTCCTGTGGATTCTCTTTGTCACATGCGCCTTCGTTAACTGCTGCAATTTCAAGACTTTGCATCTATCCTAAACGCTGGTCTGACAGGGCACCTAAAACCCTCTCCAGTTTTCTCTTTGCTAGGATCGTACATGGATTTGAGAAGGGAAATCAGAAGTGATTCATGTGGAGAGAATAAATGACAGATTGCACCTTTATCTGAGCTTTCAATGGGCAGAACCGAGGGGCCCCAAGCCCCGGCACGAGGGGGAGAGGGATGAAGACATCCGCAGAATCTCTCCTCATTACCATTTCAAATGCTCAGAGAGCGAGGCAGCCGAGGGAGGGCGAGAGAATAAAAGGGGAGCGAGGGAGGGAGGAAGAAAGAGAGAGTGGGCTTTCGTGTGCAGAGGCACGGATCGCAAAACTAAACGAACATGAAAAATGCACAGTGTCTGGCCGGGCATCGGGAACGGCACAGAAGAGTAGCGCGTGTGTTGAATTACATGCATGTGTGCATGACGTGACTCTACATCCTGCATGTGCAGGTCTGTACACGAAAGGATGCCTGGGTATGTGCTTGCAGGGTAACAAACTGTTTCTCTGTGCTTGTAATGAGCATGTAGGCAGCGTGCGAGCGTGTGTGTGCTCATGAGGTGATTCTGAATTTGCATGTGCAGGTCTGTGTGGGTGTGCGACAGCAGCAAGTGTGGAGAGCCGTCTCTCTGTGCAGCATATGGAGAGGAGCACGTCAGGATGCCGGTGCATGTGCTTATTGGGTCATAACGGGTGTTTCGCTGTGCATATGTGTGTGTGTGTGTGTGTGTGTGTGCGTGCGTGCGCGCACGCTCGTAATCAGCATGTGAGCTCTGTGTGCGTGTGTGTGTGAGCGCCTCTGTCTCACAGGCCCTCATATCTCTCTGCCTGTGTGTGATAAGCCCAGAGCTTGCGGCGCTAAAACACCAGCGTGAGACAAGCGCTCTGTGCGTCTCGTGCTTGCATGCAAGTGTGTGTGTGTGTGTGTGTGTGTGTGTGGGGCGGTATGCATAAATTGATGTGTCTCTCTGCGCACGTCCTTGTGCGTGTGTGTGTGTGCGTGTGTATGTGTGGGAGCCCCAGGGGTCTGCCCCAGGCTTATCACACACAGGCAGTGAGAGACGAGCTTCCTGAGAGAGCTAGGGAGAGAGAGAGAGAGAGAGAGAGAGAGAGAGAGAGAGAGAGAGAGAGAGAGAGAGAGAGAGAGAGAGAGAGAGAGAGAGAAAGGGAGGGAGGGAAGGGGGGGAAGCGGGGGTGTTGTTTGCGCAGCGGTCAGCGCCTTGTTTGTGTAGTCTCAGGTTTTCTCCTCCCTCCTCCCTCTTTCCCTCTCCACACGCGGAGCGCAGGAAGGGAAAAATGTGAAGGGGGGGATAAGAAAAAAAAAGGAGAGGGAGGGAAAAAAACGTTCGAGAGAGACGCATAAATCAGAGAGACGAGCCAGCTTCTCTCCAGCACGGCTGACTGAACCCTGCTGCTGCTGCGCTGCACTCTGTGTGTGTGTGTGTGTGTGTGTGCGCGCGAGTGAGAGCGAGGGAGAAAAACAGCCGCCGCCACTGCTAACCACAGTCACCACGGCACATTAGAGGGCCATTAGAACGCGATTATACTCCCAGTGCTTACCTCTCATTCACACTCTTGCTCTCTCCCACTCCGGCTCACGCACACACACACACACTCCTCATCATCATAAGCGTGTACAACAAACACACGCAACCATAAAGCAACCAGTTAATGAGCAACAAAAGATACCCACACCTATTTACGAATCTGTGAAGATACCTCTGCTGGTGATAAAAAAATTATCATGCATGCGCGCGCACACACACACACACACACACACACAAAGACAGTGTCAAAGGTGAGTAGGAGACAGAGTGTACGCACACACACACACACACACACACACACACACACACACACAGCACAATGTGCAGCTCAAGTGGTATTAAAACCACTTGGATCAATAAATCAATTTGTAAAATCTGTCAACAAGGGGGGAGAAACGTTTAGGCTCAGAACAGAAACACAAGGGATACGGGAGAACGAGACAGCGGGCCATCCAACTTTAATTAAAAGCTTTCACAGCAATGGGAGTTGAGAGATTCAGACGAATCTACGCCAGTCTCAATCTTTCTCGTGTGCGGGGAACGAGAGGATCTGGTTTAGGAGCCAACGATCGGCAGCGACACACAGAAAGAGAAAAAAAAAAAAACTTCCGATGCTAGAGAGAGGCAGCGAGCATCAGTCTCTGTATAATGATCCTACCGATCCCTCATGCTGTCTGTGCGCGCACGTGTGTGTGCGCCTGCATGTGTGTGCGTCTGTGTCACACTTCGCCTCACGGAAAATTAATGAGATGTGAGTGCGGAGCGAGGCGGGAGGAGGGGAGGTGGGGGGGGGAGTACGTGTGTATGTGTGTGCGCTCGCGGGAGGAGGAGGAGGAGGAAGGGGGGGTGCAAACGACAATCTGAGTCACAAAGAGAGGAAGAGAAAGAGAGTGCCGAGAGGAAAGAGGGGGGAGGGAGCGAGCAGAAACCTGAGAGAGCGAGAGTAGCGGGCAAGAGGAGCAAAAAAAGATGGAGTATGGCGAGAACAAAGCGCGAGTACGGGTGAGAGAGACGGAAATGTTACAAAAAGAAAAAGAGGGAGCGAGAAACAGATGACAGATGCGGGAAAAGAATCAGATGGAGAAAGACAATTTTAGAAGAAAAAAAAAGAAGGCAAGCTCTGTCTGCGAGAGTCACAGACAGGAACAAAGTATGGGGAGAAAATGAGCTCAATTTAAGAAGAGAGAGCGAAGATTTGGAAGAGATGAAGTGTAAGAGCGCAAGATATGAAGAGAGAAAGCGATGAGGAGGGAGTGAAGCCTATTACCTCGTAGCCCAGCCGCGCAGCTCTCTGGAGCAGAGTCTCTCCGGCGTTCTTGTTCACGATCAGCCGACGAGCCTCTGGCGGGATCGGGCGCACCACGGGGGGCTCAGCAGGGGGCATCCTGTGCACCCCTGCCGCCGCCTCTGGTGGGACACCGCCCACTCTGCAGTTCGCCTGGGGCTGCAGGGAGGGCGGACAGAGCGCGGTGGGGGAGCGGGGCTTGACTGGAGAGCAGGGATAATGATTAGGAGAGGCGGCTCCCTTCCTCGGAGCGCCACACTGCTCACTCAGCTGTGGAGAGAGTGAGAAAGAGGCAGAGAGTGTCAGGGCCGCTGCCACATAGCAGACGGGACACACACATGCACACATGGACACTCAAGGGCACAAGGAACTAAAACACAACACACACACACGGAGGGAGTTCCACTGAGGCAAAAACAAAACTGTTAAAAGTAAGATTAATCATATTTTAAATGAAACTTGACGTATTCCATCAAATTATCATCACATGGTTTGACTCTTTCCCATACCATCTACGTATAGCTTTAAATATAGATGGGCTGTTCATTACCAACATCTGTGTTTATGTGTGATTATCGTGGATGGGAGACACACCACGCATCACTGGAAATCACACACGTACATAGATTTCACACCAACTGTTCACACTCCCAACACTGCAGGTTGGCACACCACTTTTTCTTTAACTGCTAAACCAACACAGCCTTCGGAGTGCAGCACACGGGACAGGGAGTTGCCTGCCTCTGTGTGTGTGTGTGTGTGTGTGTGTGCGTGCGTGTGTGTGTGTGCGTGCGTGCGTGTGTGTGAAGTGCGTGCCCTCTCAGTGGAATTCCATGTCGGAGCAGCTGTCAGGCTGAGGAGGAGCAGGGGAGGAGAGCAGCGCGGGCGGAAAACAACTAGCCTTCTCCCCCCTCCCTCTCCCCCCTCAATTTTTTCCCCGTGCTCATTTTTTTCCCCCTCTTTTGAACTCAAGCGCTTCATACGCTCAACCATGGCTGCCACATTCCTCACTGTGTGAGCGAGGCGGTGTGTGCAGCCTTGTGTTCCGCCGCTGAGTGCGATGTATAATTGCTCCGGGGTTTTGTTGTTATGTCAGGAATGCTCACAAACACACAGACACTTGCGGCCCTGGCACACCACCTACACACAAAACGGCGCAGATGACACACGTTCGACAATTAAGGCCAGAGGCAAACACACATGCATGCAGGCGCTCCGCAGGGAGCCGCTAAGGGCACGAGGAGGTCAAAGCTCCAGCAGCCCTCTAAACATTGTAAACATACTTCCTTCCTCTCCCTCTTTCTCCCAGCTGCATAATCAGAGGCGCCGACAGGCATACTGAAACAGACTCCACAGCTACAAACATCCAGACGCCCGTATCTTGGCCAGACACCCTATCAGCGCTCACCTTGTCATCTTCAGCTGCTCCCAGATCGGCTGCACAACGCTGGCCCGGGCTGCTAGGTGTGGCCTCTTTCCTCTTCTCCCGCTCCCGCTCCCTCTGACTGGTGTGTTTGGTCTTGCACGGCCGCTTGCCCTTGGGTTTGTCCGCGTCACTATGGCGACGGGGCTTGAGGGGAGGGGCGCCTCCCACAGACGGCTGTGGGGCTGGAGAGGGGGGGCCCCTCCTGGGCTCCTTGAGGCCACGGTCACCTGAGAAGGGGCCCAGCGGTTGCACCCTGTCCTTCAGTTGGCCGGGGGGAAGGGGAGAAGCAGCTACTCCTGGAGCAGAAGGAGAGGGGAAGAGAGAGGCAGAGTGAGCAGCTGATAGTGCGAGAGCTCAGTGGAAGGGGAGGATGGGAAGGTATTGCAAGGCCATCTCTCACCCTCTGTTGGTTTATTAATGAGCGCACAGAGCTGTCTGGGAGCGCAGCATGCCTGCTCGCTCAGGAAAATAAAAAATAAAACGCACAGACTCGCAGGCTCACATAAACACCCCGGTAGTGACTTGTGTGCACTCATTCACTGCAGCAAGGACACTGCTATGAGTAATCTCCTTAAACAAACGTGACACTGTCTGGTTTCAGCCTCTCATAGTACATATTTACACGAAAAATAAAGACCTGCCCTTGAAACCACAATGTCTAAATGCTGCTTAATAGCTTAATGGAAATACATTTCTTCCTTGAACAAAAAACAACTGCAAAGCAGTTCCTTCTCTTCAGGAACATAGTCTAGCTCTGATTTGTATATAACTGAGGTAAACATTAAATCAGTCCTAAGCTGAGAACGAAAGGGAGCTTTCTGATGCTTAAACATATCAACACTTCTTAACAGAAATTAATTCTATGAGATGAGCGGAATCCTGAAAAAATGCAAGAAAAAAGAAAGATAGCTCTAACAGAGACAGTGGAATAACCACATTCATTGTCAAAAACAGGGCCGTTGCCAGGGTGATGTTATCTAAAAAGGTGAACGCACACACACAAGAAAATTCAGTGGCCAATCAAGGCCTGTGGTTTCTGCAGGAAACACAAAACCAAAATCTCCCCAGCTTTATTCACTTCCTTTAATCTCCGTCCGGCCTTTTATTCTCTCGTCGTCTGTGCCTCCCTCTGCCTCAGCTTGGGCAAGTGAATAAGGGAAAGCCCTGGTTTTAATAAGTCCCCCCTTCCCAACACACATGCACATTCCCCCCGCCCTCCCTTCCCCCGCTGACTGTTCTTGAGCGGAAAAAAGAAAAAAATAATAATTGATCACACATTAGTCACACTACACCTGCCTACACGTATCTCCACCAGCCACTTCCCTCACTCGTACTTTCATCACTCTCTGAGTCCCCGCTGTAGACCAGCCACACAAAAAGTCCAGCATCACGGGGGGGGGGCCTTTCCTCTGGCAGGAGGAAGTATGCCCTACCTCATTTCCTCTGCAGCCTTCCCTGGGGCTCACGGGAAATCCCCCAAAAGACAGACTGCTCAACAAGAAAGTGAAACGTGAGCCAAAGATAGATTTCCGTTACCCTAGCTGAACTCAGAGATACAGCAGCGGTTTGCACGGCTGGCGGTTCATCCTTACCATTAAGTAGCTTCTCGCAGCCCCATTTCCTGTTGATGTCGGCTCTCTGTGCTGCAGCTCTGTCCTCCGGCTCATTGGCCCTGATCTTACGATCCCGCAGGCTCTGGGCTGAGGCTACCAATCGGGGCTGGGGCTGGGGCCACGGCCTCTCTTGTTTGACCTGGGAGCCGTCCGGGGAAGCTGCGCCGGCAGCAGGCTTGCTGAGTCGCAGTCCCTTCAGCTCGATGCAGACCTTAAGCTTCCGCACCTCGTCGTCGTCATCTTCATCAGGACTCGCTTGCTCACGCTCATCTGCAGGCAACAGAAAGACATAATTGGCACTGTTTGCCATCTCTTACACACCACTTTATTGCCTGAAACCGTGTTGTCCTGTGAAAGACTTGAAATATAAAGCTTTTGGTCATTTTTGAGTTATCTTCCTTTAGGTATCAGGGTTCATACAGGTTTTAAAGAATATAAATGTATATTGTGACTAATTTCAGAAAAAAAGAAATTAAGCATATTCCTGAACTTCACAATATGACAGTTAAAATTAGGCATTTTCCAAACTTTCTAAAAACCCTGTATGAAAAGGTCTTAAAATCCCAGTGGATGAACCCAAAAATGCACTGTTGGCTAGCTTCAACCACAACAGTGTCAAAGAGTTGAAATTTTAGACATAATGAGGTTTTCTCCCTTTCAAAGCCATGCTTCTACCCTCCTGCTACACACAAAGCTCTTATACATACATACGTACCAACCTGAAAACAACTGAGCACAAAGAACAAAGACCATTAATCACTACATTCTTATGGCTTGTAAAACCCCCTCAGAGTCTTATAGTTAACACACGCACAAGAGAGGCAGGGAGCGGGATGTGAAACAGACAGATTGAGGAGTAAAAGGGGAAGAGAAGTCAAGAATCGGGCGGAGACACAAAGCACTAAAGACTGGAGAAGCAGAGGGAGAGTTCTCCCCCCCTGAAATTCACGGGGGACGGGTTATTTGACTCGTCTGCCAGTGCCGGGGAGAGCGAGAGCGATACGGCATGCCAGAAATATAAAAAAAAAAAAAGGAACCCAAACAGATGAGGGAAAAAAGAAAGGAGATGAAAAGGGAAGAAAAGAGCAGCTTTGAAGAGGGTGAGTAAGCGCAGCGGAGGAACGGCAGAGCTGAGAGAGAGGGAGAGAGCGAGCGAGAGAGAGAGAATGGCTGTCCCTCTTCCTCGCTTCTCTCTCGCGCTCCGCTCAAAGGCAGGATTAAACACTTCTCTGAGCTGGCTGCCACACAGAGCGAAAGATGGGACAGAGAGTGGTATGGGGGGGAGAGCGGGGGTTGTGATGGAACGGGTTTAAGGTGGAATTGATTGGGAAGGAGGAAGCGACAAAAGGAATAGAACGATTTTTTATAAAGAACAAGGGATGAGACGGGGTTCAGCAGAACACAGGATGAAGGGAAGAGAACGGGCAGAATTAGAGAGATGAACGGAAAGCAGGGCCCCCGCTCCCTCTACACCCCACTCGCCCCCCTGCCTCTCTCTTGAAAACCCCCACCCCCACCCCCCACGGGTGATTTGAGGGAAAATGGAAGTGGCGTGTGGGTGACGAAGCATGTTTAAGAAATCCTCACCCGCAGAAATCCTGGCTCTTTTCTCTGGGTGGGACATCCTCTCTCCATCCTCCCTCTCCGTGTCGTCCTGTTCAGCCTTGGAGCTGAGCGGGCGTTTTCTGGAAGGTCCAAAGCCAGGGTTGACTTTCTCTTCGAGGTACCCTTTGGCCGGTGTCAGAATGGGGGGCACACAGTGACCTCCTTCACACTCCCTCATGGACTTCCTGGCCACATCCTTTAGCCCTCCTTGGCTGGCACCTCTGACCCCATCTCGGGCCCCATGCCCTGGAGACAAAGGCTCTGGCTGGCCGCCACACCTCTGGAGGACCGGAACTCTGTTGTTTGTGTATGCCGGCCGGACACCTGAGCAAAGCAGAAACAGACAGGAGGACGGAAAGGGGCAGGGAGCAAAGTGGAAACGGGGGGAGATGAAAGGAGGAGAGACACACCGGGAGAGAATGCAGACAGACAGACCGCAACCCAGACAGACAGACAGACAAAAAGAGAGCAAGGAAACAAGGGGTGGGGGTGAGACGGGGTGGGGGATTGACAGAGGGAGAATGCCAGTTAAACACCAGCCAGCTTTTATTCTGCTTTAAAGACAGGCAGTAAAACTTTGATGGGGTAAAGACTTTTTAATCTGATGTGAGCCGAGCCAGCGGGCTGACGGCTGCAGCGCAGTCGCTCGCGCTTCCAGCGAGAAGAGGCAAGAAAACATCCTGCGCACTCGCTGCACACGGCGACTCCCATTCCTCTCCCTCCCCTTTCTCTGTCCTCCCCCACGGCATGACCGCACCACGCCCTTCTCACACTGAGCGTGACTCTGCCTCCCCCCTCCCTCGTCCCCTCACCACCACCCTCCTCCTCTCCTCGACTCCCTCTCCTTCTCTGTCTCTCTCCATGCCATAATTAGGCTCACACGTCAGCCGCGGCCTCGCTCCAACACACAGCTGGGCTCCCAGCCAATGTAACTAACCCACCCCCCCTTCTCTTCCTCCCCCCTCTCTTTCCGTTGCGCTCTCCCATCCGCTTTCACCCGCTAAATCTCCCCCCGCTTTCTCTCTCTCTCTCTCTCTCTCTCTCTCACTCACGCAATCTCTGCCCCTCCTTCTCCTCCTACCCTCCCTCTCGATCGTCTCTCCGCGCAGATAAGCACAAAAGACTTCTTGAAAATAAAACTCCCCCTCTCCGTCTCTGTCTTGCTGGCTCGTTCGCTTGCGCTCTGCCTAGCATGAGTGTGTGCATGTGTGCGTGTGTGTGTGGTGAGTCTGTATGGTGTCTTTTTTTAGAGTGACCCGGTCTTGCCTCAGCATTTGCTGCAAGTGCATGTGAGTGTGTACGCGCACCCATTGTTTGTGTGTGTCCCTTTCTGAGTGTTCATTTGCAGAGAGGAAGCGCGTGTGTGTGTGTGTGTGTGTGTGTGTGTGTGTGTGTGTGTGTCTGTGCATTACGAGTGTGTGTGTGTGTGGGGTGCTGGGTTACTCACCCTCCCTCTCTCCCTGCCTGGTGGTGTGTTGGCAGTGTTCCAGCGCTCGCTCTCTGTGCTGGCCGTCTGCCAGCTCCCGTCCTGCTGCCGCTGCCGAGGCAGACACACATACACCGCCGCCCTCCTTCTCCTTCAGCTCCAGCTCCGAGAACCGCATCATTGCCCGCTGTGCGCACACACACACACACAAATGCAGAGAAAAACCATGAAAACCACTCATCGTCTGCCCATGCCGCACACACACCTCTCTAAGCCTCAATCTGGCCTCAACAGCTACAGAAGCAAAAAATTGCATCAGAAAATCACATTGTCTTAAAAATCAAAGAAAATGCCAAAGAAATTAAACCCACATACACGCACATACAAACAAACACACGCACGCACGCACGCACACACACACATACACACACAGGACGAAAAGGTAGACAGATAAATCACAAGCATGGCATCAAGACACAGATTAGACTACTGCAGCCACTGTGAGTCCATGCGCTCTGGGGCTTAAGTCCTGGCATCTCCCTTCCTGACACATAAACATGGCTAGGAAACATATACATCTAGGCCCTGAGGCAGAGAGAGGAGAGGAAAAAGAGGAAAGAAGGGGAGTGGGGGGGAAAGGAGTGTGCAGCGATACAGAGTACAAAGGAAACAGAGGCCTTCAGAGGCAGATGTGATAAGAAATATAAAGAACTGACCTCCCAGTTAGCTGCAGGTTGACTTATATTACTCCCCTCTCGTGATATGACTTCCATCTAAGCAATTAGAATGGGGGGGCTCAATATATCTGTCCATCATTTCATCTTCTTTTAATGAATTTATGTTATGTTTCCCCACATGTTTCTTTACACACAATAGGCAGCCACAATCCCACAAAATAACACAATCAAATTAAAGTGACTCAACAGGTCAATTAACACTGCACCAAAACTATCAAATGATTTCTGAACGGCATGAAAGACCAATTTGAAAAAGATCATCCAAACAATATGCTCATTCTCAGCATGATAGATAACGCTAATTCAATTTTGGCTGTCTCGTTTATTTCATTTTTTCACAAAAAAGATTTCCACATCTAATTGTTACATGTCCAGAAACAGAGCATTTGATAGCTTTGTGTTGCAGCTGTGCATTGACAGGCATGACACAGACAAACCACAGTTTTCTAGAGTGCGTTCACCACAGACAGACATGTGCAAACTATTAACATATCTGCCTCTGAGCCAGTGAATAAAATAGTATAGGATTTATTTGTGTTTCTAAGATGAACATTGAGCAAAAGGAACCAGAGATAACAGACTAAAATGAGTGGCTCAGTGTGTGTATGTGAATGACAGGGGATGGCGACCAAGTGTAGGGGACCTTGCTGTAACTGTGCATTTATAGATCTAGTGTGTCAGGAGAAGGGGTTTTTATTTAGCCATGGAAAGCAACCAGGCAGGACAGCATAGGCCATCAGGGAGAGGAGGGTTAGGGGAGGACAGTGACTGGCGGATGGGGGCATGCAGAAAGCCTAGGATGAACCCCAAAGAGGGCAGCTGCTGGTTTTTAAGCACACTGCAAGCCCTCCACTGCCCCTAACCTTGAGGTTAAGCATAGCCAAAGGCAGTGTGAACTGTGAGGCTGCCAGAGTCATGCTCTGAAACTACAGTATACGGCTCTAAAGCATAGTCAGCACTAACGCATGCTATAGCCCCAAGGCAGTCACACAAGGACAAGCACGTACGGACACACAAACACGCACGCAGAGAAATAACCTTTACAATGACTGCTCACTAATCAACATACAGAGATGGCAGCCCTGGTTAACCTTTGAACTGCCCTCCCTGATAGAGGGCCTCAACTGGCCTTGCACCAGCTCACGAAGACAATGATAAATTGAGGGGAAGGTCAAGCCTGTGGCCAGGACGGTTGCATGACAGCACTAAATTATTCTCTACTATGTTGTAAATGCAGAATATGCCAATTACATGCAAGGTTTGTTCTACAGGCAGGTTTTGAATATTGCAGCATGGGAGTAAAGACAGAGGCCTTTGTGATTTATTCCTGCGTGGACGTTAGAGCTGAAAGTGTTTGAAATGTCTGCAAATGAGAATTATTGGTCATACTGACTTCACTCTAACCAACCATCAACTTCAGCCCAATAAATATTGTTCTGTATGTGTGTATATATAGATATATATACACATATATATATCTATATATACACACACATATACACACGCACGCACATACACACACACACACACACACACACCAAGTTAATGATCTTACCTGCAGAGCTCTCTGTTCACGGCTCAGCTTGCTGGAGTCAGCATACAGCTCAGTGGTGACACATTTAAAGCGGTCGCCAACGTAGCCTGAAGAATTAGCAATCCTCTTGGCCAGACTGGACCTACGAGAACTTTTCGATGAAGAATGGCTACCCTCTTCGTCGTCGTCCTCATCCCCTTCTCCTTGAGACTCCCCAAGGTCAACAATACTGTCTTCCTTTTCAGTCTCCCTCTCGTGTGCCATTCCCTCCTTCAACACATCTGTGCAGTGCTGAGTGAGGTGATGAGTTCGACTGTCTCTGTCTCCTTTGTCCTTACCAGAGCTCCACTCCCCAGATGTACGGGCACAGCGCAAGGTACTCTGGTCCTGGTCTCCAGGATCTGGGCTTGGGCTACGTTCCTCTGGGCTGTCCTTTGCCTGGGAGACCTGCCCTGGAGAAGTTGGGGGAGATGTTACCCCAGGACAGTCTGTGTCCTGAGGAGCCTTTGGTTTCCCAAAGGGAGCTTCTGGCTGTCTGTCAGTGTGAGTGGGCCTCGTGGTGGGGCTCTGTCCAGAATGGACTGGATAAGGTTGGGAAAGGTGGTGGTGTTTTGGCTCATAGTCAGTCTTTGTCAGATTTTGGTTACTATGACAACATTCATTTTGGTTAACCTTGGTGGTAGTCTCAGCAGAGGGCTGTTTGTGGACTGTTGGGGTAGACTCGATATCTGTGTCTGAATGTACAAGGTCAATGCAGACAATCGTTTCTCTGGATGTTACAGAGGAAGAGGGGGTTTTGCTTTGACTTCCCCCCTGACCATGTGCTCCTGCTTCCCTATCAAGCTTAATTTGGCTTCCTTCGCCTATATCTTTCCCAGTGTTGTGATCTCTTTGGCCCCCACATTCTTCGACAGCTCCCCGGGATTTCTCCTGTCCCCTGGGCTTCAAAGCCGCATCTCCCCTTTCTGGCAGCTTGTTGTCTGAGTGAGTCTGCATCAGGGGATGGGCCATCTCCTGTGAATTGTAAGTGAGGTATTCTCCTCCTGGGCCAGCTTGGAGGTTGTGGTAGGGTAAAGGGTGTTTCGCTGCTAGGTGGGTTGGGTAAAGGCTGTTGCTGCCCAGCAGTACTGGGTGAGGGTAGACTGGGCTTTTCCCTGTAATTGGCAAGGAGTGCAGCGCCATGCCATCAGGGATAGGGTAGTGCAGGTATCTATTGGCATAAGCCAAACTGTGGTTCAGGTAAGCGTCACTTTGAGGAAGGTAAAGGTGGCCAGGAGGGTGACCATTCTCTAAACAAGTCCTCTTGTACGATGAAACCTCTGGAGTTGTTTCACCCCTCTTAGTGGTCTGGGACTTCTCTGATCCCTCTCTGTGGTGGGTGATGACCGCCGGATGTTCTGATTGACTGGGGCTGTGTTTTACCCAGTCACCATTAGATTTAGGAGAAAGAGCCCTGGAGCTGACCAGAGAGGAGTGTTGTGTGGAGGAAACATTATGGTTGGGCTCTCCTATCCTTGGACATGAGGAGCTACGTGGCTGAGGGAGAACTCTCTCCAGACTCTTGTGTTTGATGACAGAGGGTGAAGAGCCTTTGGCTTGTGAATGGCCAATGTCTGTGTTAGGCCTCGGAGAGGGGGGCAGGCCTGGTGTGTGCTGTGAATGGGAAGGAGATGGGCTGGGTACAACCCAGGAAGAGTGTAAAGTGCTTATCATCTCTGGTCTCTCTGGAACCTTTGAAGAAGTGCTGCTAACCACAGAGTGAGGATGGGAGGAAGGAGGGAGGGATACGTTTTCTTTTAGTAGTTCCCGACTAGGGGGCAGTCCATAACGTGCACCTGATGCTATAGTGTCCAGCTTTACTGGAAATCCATTTGGAGGCAGTCCAAACTCCAGCATTCTTCCAGACAAATCCAAGGGCTTCTCTGCTGAGTCTTTGGTTGCTTGTGGTTGGTGAGCTGGCCTCTCAAAACTGGGTTTTGAGGGTGACCTGCTGGGTCTCCTCTCAACTCCTACACTTCTGTGCTCAGATGCCCCATCTCTTGGCCTAGGTTTATGGGGGCTGGGCCGGGCAGGAGAGGGCTGCTCTGATGCCATGCTGCTCACAGAAAATGGATGAGGAATGGACTGCGTGGATGAAGAGGAGGCAACTATCGAAGACGTGGAGGAGGTGGGTGGTTGTCCTATCCTAGCAACTGGCCTTTGCAAATCCAGTGAGCTGTCAATGAGAGCAGGAGGGGCAGAAGGTTGGGGGAGGCGTGAAGATGCATGAGGAGAAGAATCAGCTTGCAGAATATTATTATTCCCACCACTGGTGCCACTAGTGCTAGTGCTACTGTTATTATTGTTGCTGCTAGAGCCCTTCCTGGAAGGAGGTCTGCTTGGTCTGCTGCTCCTGCTCGGCGACCGGTCTCTGTCTATAGCAGCCTGGTGGTGCTGAGGATGAGGGGAAGGTTGGTGAAGCTGCTGTGCAAATGGTGGTGCAACACCAAGCCCCTTGTCTTGGCAGTGTACCAATGATGTGGGGGCCACTGTGACTGCAGGAATCCTCATGGGGGGCGCAACCAGGGGAGAAGAGATGGGAGAAGGAGGGTAGGGGGGCATATAGTAAAGCCTCTCAGCAGCAGAGGCGTTGACATTGCCGCCCTGGGCTGCACAGAGAGAAGGGTAAGCCAGGTGCTGGGGAAGATAGGGGTTGGGTTGGCTTAGCAAGGAGGCTTTGTACATGTTTAGAGCTGCGTACTTGGATGTGTCCATAAAGGGATACATGCTTGCTTCAGGGTAAGGGCTGAGCCATGGCAGGCGAAGGTAGCTGGCACCAGCACTTGCCAAGCCCAGTTCAGATGCTTTTTCTCCAGGCCCTACTCTGCGTTCCAAGCCTAAACCTTCAGCTCCAGGAACTAGCATAGGCTTGTGGAGACCAGGCGGGGTGCCTTTGTAGAGGCCAAGGTATCCATTAGTGGGCTTACGACTGTCCAGAGCACCATCAGGCTTGTAGATGAGCTCTGGAAGACCATCCCTGTTATAAGTTAGGGGGAGGCCAGGCGTCTCTCGGCTCTTCTCTGCTGGCAGCGCTCTGATCCCTGGGTATACAACCCCACCGTGAAGACGAAGACCATCGTGCATCAGAGTGCCTCGGTCCAGCCCCATTGCTGCCAGTGGCGTTAATCTTGCATCCACCTGCAACAAAACAGGGATACAAAAGACCTA
The DNA here is from genome assembly GCF_904848185.1 of Acanthopagrus latus. NCBI lineage: Eukaryota > Metazoa > Chordata > Actinopteri > Spariformes > Sparidae > Acanthopagrus > Acanthopagrus latus. The sequence goes on along the minus strand of NC_051047.1, from coordinate 9,613,913 downwards.
ATGTGACTGATATGACAGAAATCTAATGTTCAATAAAAGTTTGGAAGCCGTGAACTATAAAACAATTACTGTTATATAAAGCACAAAGGTTAGGTTAGTTAGTTGCGTGCATGCACATAATGAAACTGATAAAATGCTTAAAATCTCATAATATTGACTCATGTGACATATGAGTCAAAATGAGCGCGAGCACAGGGACTTACCATGTTTTGTGTGATGTGGTTCCCTTGTCTTAGTTCCAGGTTGGTTTGTGCCTCAGCATCGACATCACGAACAGATGTTGCCCTGTGGAGATGAGCAAACAGTTAGCAGTCAGTGTCTTGGCTCTGCCACATATACACGCACACACCACAGCTCTGATGTCATCCCACTGCCAAAACAAAACTGGATGGCACAAAAATATCCGTTAATAAAATCTCCAAAAGATTTGTATAAATCTTCCGGGGATTTTATGTATGTCTCCAAAAGATTCATAAGTGTTTTTAATTAAAGGCCGTCCACGTAACACATACTTTGACCTGTGGTATATGCAAATGTAAATGTAAATAAAGTATCAACATGCACATTATTGCTATATAGCAATCAAATGTGGCACAGAGTTGTGTAAAGGAAATGACACACAGAGAGTACGGCAAAAGGTACAATGAAAAGAAAGATAATAGCATAGTTAGCCATAGTCATCACACCCTCCTTCTCCCTGGTGGAGACGCGGTTACGCTCTCACAGATAGACACACAAGACCACTGGAGATGAAAGCACTGTGTGAACTCCCCTTCCCTCCCCTCCCATCCGTCAACACCCCTCAGCAGCGGCGCAGCCCCCCCGCCCCAATCCTTCTATCCCCCTACCCTGACCCCCATCCTGCCCACCCTGTGGGCTAGACGTGCATTGTGGGGCCGCGTCTATTCAGTCACGTTCCTCACACACTGGTTTTTCTGTGCCCTCTCTGACCTGCTCTCTCGGCTGCCTCAGCCAGCGAAGCGAGGAAAGATTATACATCAGAGACCACTTCGGTGGGAGACCATTTACCGCCCGCCAACGCAGAGCCACAGATCAACAAACACTCACACCTATGAACACATGCAAAAGTATAGTATGCAAGAGAGAAGGAGACCAGTATGCAAAAAAAAAAATTACAATAAACCATTGATTCAGTTTGAGAAGTTATTAAAAAAAGGACAGACAAAGATTTATAAAAAAATAAATTTAAAAAAATTAAAATCTGGCCATGGAGATGAAAATTGTGTTTCTTTGTAGCACTTACTTTTGGGAAATCAGAAAAGAAATGACAATAAGCAAAAAACAGCAAGATCCCTCTGTGTGTGAAATGCCCTTTAATCTGTTTTCTATACATTTGAATTTCTTTAAAGCACTGGAGCATAACGGAGCTGTAATCTTATGGAAAGGCAATATCTAATAAGCCACAAGAAAAGAGTTACCGATTATTCATTAGTGCAATAGTGCATTTTAGGATATGACGAATGTAAAAACTGTTCAATCACATTAAATCTCAGCTTTTATCCACTTGGTGCTGATGGGGCAGGATTTCACAACTCTCTCAGACTAAACTTAAAAAGAATTGACAAAAAAAGAAAAAAAGCTGAAACAACCAATCTAAACCAAATGTCTATTTTTCACATGGTATATTTGTGCAGCGACTGTCATCAACATATGTAGCCAAGCAAAGTCAAACCATGAACAAGACCTTCATTTAAACTTTTAGAAAATGTTTAACGTGATTTTCCCAAATGTATATTTATGTTATCGTGTCACATGAAAAATGAAAGTGAAAATAAAAATCCGGATTTTAAGGAAATGTGATAATTACTTGCTTCGGCATTACATAGTGATGGATATCACAATCTTCTGAGAAAAACTATAAACAGGTAAGAAATACACTGAAAAAACGAAAGGCAAACTCAAAATATCACTCTTCTGAGCCTTGGTGACTGGAGTGGCGGCTTAATTCTAACTGAGTGGTCTTCCTAAATTCAAAAGGCTTTCTCAGAACCCTCAAACAGGTGAGAAAACAATGGAGGATGTGAAATTATTGCTCCCACTTGTAAGATTTTTATTTAAAAGGGAATCTTGAAGTTCGAATATTACATTTGAAGACTCGTTAGGGCGGGCATTTCTGCAAGGCAGTTGTTATGGGAGCCACTGCAGGAATTAAGTGGGAGGCAGAGAGAGAGAGAGAGAGAGAGAGAGAGAGAGAAAGAGAGCGAGAGAGAGAGAAGCGCTTTAAATAGTAGACGTGAAGCCTCGGCAGTGCTGAGAGCAGCAGAGAAACTCGGCTCCTCGATCATCGCAGAGAAACGCCTCTGAGCCTCGCTGCCGCGCCGCTGGCACGCCACTTTTATTGCCGTGACCCGGGGCCATTAATCAGCCTGTTGTGGGCCCCTCGGCACGGCTCCTCCCTCTCCCCCTGCGCTCCCATCCCCCAGCTCCCCAGAGCCAGTCCGGCTTCAACAACATCCGCATCTGACGGAACTGAGAGCGGTGTGCGTGTGTGGGGGAAAGTGCCTCGGCGGAGCTGCTGCGAGTGTGCTCAGAGCCACGTGTATGCGTTTCTGCAAATTACACAGACATCGTTGAGAAATCACATCACTCGGGTTTCCTGTGTCTCCTGGAGCTACACATACACACCTCGCGCTCCGTCTCTCTCTCACACACACACAGAGAGAGAGAGAGAGAGAGAGAGAGAGAGAGAGAGAGAGAGAGAGAGAGAGAGAGAGAGAGAGAGAGAGAGAGAGAGAGAGAGAGAGAGAGAGAGAGCGAGAGAGAGAGAGAGAGAGAGAGAGAACACGACGACGGAAAAAAAATAAGCCTCTTATACAGTCGCAGATGTTCAATGACATGCTGCCTTTATGGACGTTTCTGTTCAGCCTACACGTAACCTTCACCACCAACACAGCGACTGTCCTTGGGTATATACACAGCCTCCGTTAACGTCCCTTTTCTAGGAAAATACACAACTAAGAATATAAGGAGAGGAAATAATATGTTCTTGTATTGGTGAGCACAGCTAAAAACAAAACACACACAAAAAAAGATAAAGCCAGTTATCACAGGGACAGCGTGCCAACTCTGCGCTGATGACCAAGTAGCTTGCGAGGCCACGGCACCTGTTATTACCATGAAATTAATTGTGGACCTGTGAGGACGAGAGGCCGCACCGGGCCCCAAGGTCAGGACCAAGCACCAGACGGCACACCGCCCGGGATAAGACCCGGGTTTAGGATGCACGGACCCCTGAACTACACTCAGACCTCGTCGAAACTGCGCATTGGGAGGAAGAGCTCCATCGGTCAGTGTGCGATCACACACCCACTCAGGTTTTTTACACACGCTGTGTGTACTTTAGAGGAAAATAAGCGCACAAAACATTCGCCGACAGGTCTTTTTTTCCCCTGCGTTTATTAATTACAGCCGTATGGGGGAATAATATATCGACGACGTTTACATTGTATTCCATGCATTTCATTATGGGTGGAGATGATGGACTTTATGTTCTGTAAGAGGCTGTTGCATTGTGAGACTGATGCAGGACTCATAATATATGTTTTAATGTGGAGGGATTTTTCTTAACTCGTGTGCGCGCAGTGCATCTCCAGCCAGTAAACCGCCGCATTACAGTTAGACTTAATTACACTTTTGCGCTGAAGACTTTCATAATGCCTCTCAACGCTGTAGATCACATCGGCGCTGAGACTTCAAGGAGAGCGCAGCAACCTCCTCGCTAATGACAAAGCTACACGTTTTAGAGCTGCCGTTGGCCTCAAAGCTGCATTTGAACTAGATCCTGTCCACGCTGCGGTCCCAACTTCCTGCCGCACCACAGCCGACCCGGTCACACTACAACAGGACACGTCCCGGTACACAACAGTAAAGGAAACCGTGTGGAAACCTCGCCCTGCTCACGATGAATCAAAAAAAAAAAAAAAAGAAAAAGAAAAAACCCAAAACATTCGCGTCGACGACACACTACGAAGTCTGCGAACCCGCGGGCTTCAGGCACATACGTCTCAAATCTCACGGGTCATAAATGATTCCACTGAGGTCTGAACATAAAAGGGGCTTTTTGGATTAAAAACCGGATGATTTGGACGATGTTCTCGGCAGAAATCCTGCCGCGATGTCCCGTTACAAGTCGAAGGACAGCGAAGGAGAGAGAGCAACGGAGGAAAGCGTCGTGTGTTGACGCTCATCCCCGCTGCTAAGAATAGTTTGCGCAACAAACAACTCCCGACGGCCGTCCAATCCATCACAGTGGTCGGCAGCGGCAGGCAGGAGGCAGGCAGGCGGGCGGGCGGGGGGAGGTGGAGCGCAGCGGTCGGGGCTGCGTTTATAAACCAGACCGCTGGAGCGGAGCCCCGACTCGCACCATTAAACAGAAAACCACCGGGTGTTTTTTAGCGGAACCTGGTATCGCTCCGTATTCCGCTATCGTGCGCTTGTCGGGGGGGGGGGGCGAACAAGGGCAGAAGGATAGACTGATAACGAGAGGAGGAAGAGGGAGAGAAAACAAACTCGACTCTCCCTCTTTCCTGTGTTTCCTGTTTCTGACGACAATGACTTGACCTCTCGGTGACCCGTGGCACACTGGGCCTACGCGCCGGCACCGCTCATCATTTCCTCCAGGGCTCAGGCCTCCCCGTTTCCCGTGCAACGCGGCGGTTGCGTGCGCACCGGGGATGTGTGCGTGAGAGGCTGAGCTGAGGGAGGACGGAGGAGCTGGGGACGTGTTTGTGTTTGTAGCAGCACCGGCGGCTTCCTCTCTCTTCGCGGGCTCATAAAAGGACCGACTAGAAACGCAGACGCACGTTTAACGGACCCGGGGCATCGATCGTTCACAAACACCTCACTGTTTACGATCTGCTTGTTGCCCGCTCAGGTTAATCAGTCTGCACGCTAATACAGCGGGAAACCGGGAATGTGGGTCTCGCCGTGTTCACGGGAGTGTAGGCTCCCTCTCGCTCTTTGTCCCTGGAGCCCTGCCAGGCTCTCTGGAGCGCAGAGCTCTGATCAGCTCTAAAAAAATGCAGTGTGACGCAGGATAATCTCCGCAGCGACGGGGGTGGGGGTGGGGGGCATAAACACGGATTAAATGAGGGCGCGCGCGCGCACACACCCTCGCGCCGCGGTGTGTGTGTGTGTGTGTGTGTGTGTGTGTGTGTGTGTGTGTGTGTGTGTGTGTGCCCCCGCAACGAAAGGAATTCTGCACACACCGCCGGTGAACAAAATAGAAATCAGCGGGAACAAATCTTAGAAAACACACAAAGAGCGCGGACCAGAACTACAGCCTGACTACTAAGTACACAGCCTCGGGCCACACTCTCACCAGCATCGACACCGCGCAGCATAAAGGCGGAGAGCGCCGGAGAGCACGCGTGCCCAATTTTAATTGTTATTGATTATCAGGCTGACGTGTGCCAAATGGTCCGATTGATCATTTCAGTGTCGACTCGAGAGTGCAATCTATGGGAAGTTGACTGTTTGTCAGTGATGTAACAGCAGCGGGTGAAGAGACGGAGGAGATGGGAGCTGTAGAGACGCTGCTGCCGCCGCTGCTGCTGCTGGAGCGCGGAGCTGGAAGGAGCCAGCGGCGTCTCCTCAGCTGTCACATTATTAGCGACCGAGCTGTAAACAAGAGGCCCCTGCGTCCTCCCGGGCCGCTGCACAGCCGCATGCAAGTCGGTGCACGGTTCAGCCCCCCCTCCCCACTCTGCATCACGGCCGTCAACAACGGCGACATTGTGAGGCCCCCCGTGCTGTCACTAGGGCCCGGGCGGCGGCTGCTGAACTGCCTCTATTCATCCCGGGCCAAATGGGGACTAAATGGCCCTTTATGCCACCAAAGGACCCGATTGTAATAGGGATGCGCATGCATGAGTCGGCCCGCGTTTACCGGAGGTTTCTTGACTTTCCTTTGAAATGCTGGCGCTGCTTTCATGTGCTGGATGTTCCTAATGAAAGCACATGACGCTAAAAGTATCCCCCCCCCTTCCGTACGCACGGCCCCTCCCGCCTTATAGGATGAATAGTCCGTGTAGAGAGGAAGCTTAATTTTGGGTGGTGCGTAAAGACGTAAATTAGGCTAAAGGAGTCAGTTGAAACAGGTGCTGCATCAGTATGAGGTAAACCCAACTCCCACGCCTCTGACGCAGCCTAGATTTCTAGCTTTTTAAAAGGTCACACATGAGTGACACACGAGGAGGTGATACTGCCGTGGCCTGGATCCAATATGTTAAAAATAAGACTCATTCTTTACCCGAATGAGCTCGGGGTGCTCACTGATGATTCCCCCCCCACCCCACCCCACCCCGAATCGCGGTCAAGCGCTTTATAGCCGACACGAAGTCCGGCGTGCCATCCAAACGGCAGATAACACATTCCTGCTTTGAAGACGGTTGGTGTAATAAACTCCCATCGCCATCAGCCCGCTGCCAAGCGTCTGTGGGATTTCGTCAGTTAGATAGATAGACGCCCGAGGCAGCCGACATCTAAAAACAAACGAGGAGGCCTGATCAAGACCGAGCCTGCAGAGACTCAGAGGAGGGAGGTGAGGCGTGCCATCATTACTCGGCTGCTAAATCAATCTTCCGATAGGCCAGAGAGAGGTCAAAACTAAATACAATCACAGTGGGATTTACAGCCCCCTCTATTCGCGGCGCGTCGGGCCACACTGGATCTAATTATCAGCCAAAACATTTAAGTCCAAATGTGACTTTTTGGAGACGTGATTATCAGACTTTATGGGAGATCAGCTAAATGAGTGAAAACTGGACCAGCGCCTAATCAGCAACATGACAATAACTTTAAACGTGTCAAAGAGGAGAGAGAAATGTGCTGTCCCCCCCCCCCCGTGCCGCCCCGGCCGCCTCCGTGCCGCTGAAACAGCACCGGAGACCGACACGTCTCTGCAGGGAAGTGATCCGTGCGCTCCAGACCTCGTCGAAACAAAAAGCTTTGTGGAGCGCTGAGAGAGAGCGAGAGGAGGGAGGCGAGGGAGGGGGAGAGAGGGGGGGGAGGGGGAGGGGGGACGGCTCTCCCGTTTCATCGCGAGGTCCCGGGAGGCCAGCACGGAGCATAGCTTCAATCAAACCGTGACGTCTCCTCCGGGAGCTGCGCAGCGCCTGGAAAACCGATCTCTCCTCGGCTCTCTGCCGTGCCTCCGCTTTTGTTCACACGCACCTCGCCTCAGCAGCGAGCGCAGCGCCGGCAGCGACGACACTGTTGTTTTTCTTTTTCTTTTTTTTCCCTTTTTTTCTTTTTTTCTATCCAGGCGTGAGCGAGAGAGGGGAAAAAAAACAAGCGCGACGACAATAACACGGAGCTCACGTCTCCGGCTGGAGACAAAACACAACACTTCTTTTGACGAATTGTCCGACACATTAGAACACGCAGAAGTGGTCCGATGATTTTATTGACGTGCTCTCTACGTGTGCTTAATACCCCCCACCCCCACCCCACGTGGTGCCTATTGATTAGAGAAGCGGACAAACATCAAGTTAATGGGTTTAAAATGGTGGTCGTGATGCCTATACACGCAGAGGGACCCCCCCCCCCGGCAGCACCACGCTGACACATCCACTGTCACACATCACTCAGCACGACAATATGTCCCAGCAGGCACGGGGGCTGGTGTTACGTTCAGGTGACCCCCCCCAATCCCCTCACAAGTGAATTTCTCCTCCACGTAATGCTGTATAAATGGGATTACGAGGTGTTAAAGCACCCATTCACACGTGAAATCCTCAGACTGATAACATTTTGGTAAAGTACGTGGTTGATTTGTATTGATTGACTGCCCGCACGTGGTGAGACGAGGCTGACAGAGGCGAGGGGGGGAAATCTTTGATTAGTTAAGTCATTTCTAATTAGCAGAAAAGCCTAATGAATTAAATGAGCTCATTTTGTCTGAGGACCACCCTTGAGCCGCACCGTGACACCTAACGCGGACCTGAGCAGTGACACGGGAGGAAGAAGGAAAGAAAAAACAAAACAAAACAAAAAAACAGTGAGTGTGTCAATCTATGTTAAGCAGCCCTCCCCCTCTGTGTTCCAACACCTGGAAAACAGATCAGCCCCGCACTGACATCACAGCACACAGTGGAAAAATGATGCGCAAAACAGTCCGACGGGGCTCCACTATAAATAAACTCGGCCCACACAAAATGTGAAGTATTTGTTTTGCGCTTCCACAACACGCACCGCTCGTGGAGGGAACAGACTGTATTACCAAAAACATCAGACATGGCAGTTTAAAAACCATACTCATTAGGCTCTTTGGCGCGAAGTTTGTGGGTTATTAAGAAGAAGGGCCGAGGAGGTGCTTGAAGGCATCGCAACCAAAGATTATTGTAGTCACGGAGGATGTCGGGTTTTTTTCTTTTTTCCTTAGTGAGAAATTCATAGGATGCGACCAAAAAATGGCAACCGAGACGAAGACAAAGAGCAAAACACATGACAGCGAACAGTCTAATTATTTTCCACCAAAAACAAATCTCCATGCGAGGAAACAAGTCGAACAACGTGTTATCTGGACAGTTTGGTTAATAATCAGCCACATGGTGTTACGGATCACTGATCTTAATCCTGAAAACGAAGGATTAAGATCAGCGATGACTGGTGTTGTTTTGCGTCTACATTTAAATAATAATAATAATAATAATAAAAATTGTCACGTTTAGCTCGACGTTATCGCAACAACCCTCTACAGTGTCACAGCACGGCCGAGCCTTCATTTGAATACAATTAAGATTTAATTCTGTATCAAATCCCCCCTTCGTCCACCCCTGAAGTGGCCTCCAGCTGCCCGCCCCTCCACCAGTTAATCCCCCCTCGCTCTGCTCCCTCGAAGGGTCCCGACACGATGTCCTGCGCGCTCTCTCCGCGTTACGAGCGAATTCTCCGCTGTACCTCATCCCGCGCGGATTGGCTGCCGGGGCTGAAGTGGTCTTTTAGTAGCTGCTTCCCTCACTAAGATCGTCAATGAGCTGGAGCCAGCCAATATGAGGCACATCGATTGTCCTAAGAGAGCGTCCCCCTAATTAGTGCCCGTGTGGCTCCAGGACAGGCAGCAAGGCGCGGCGGCACGGGAGGGGAAACTCCCGCGACGGAGACAGCGCGATTCCTGCCGAGGGAGGCGTCTCGGGTTAAAAGCCGCTTTGCCGGTCGTGTAACGCAGCCGACGTGGCCCGCAGAGGCGCTTTAAAGGAATCGTTAGGGAGAGACGGTTCAGGTTGGAAAACATCCAACACGCCCTTGCAGCACTTATTTCAATTAAACAGCAACTTTGAAAGAAGTGGCTCGTACCGATCGCTGCCGCACACACTGATGCAGGAGGAGCGTGTCTGGAAGAAGTAGGAAAAAAAATAAATGTTTTAATGTTGATTATAGAAGGGGAGAAATGTGTGGATTGGATTATTGCAAAGCGGCTTTGAATTCGTAAAACCTCGCCAAAGCTAGTCGAGCGTAAAAAAAAAAGTACAGCGACAGTGAGCAGTGGCACTTTTGGAAACTATTTTTTTTTTAATATATATTATTAAAGAGTCCGGGGCGGCACTTTCCCCTGACGGAGAGGAGAGCAGCACGTATCGGAGCTGCAGGGGGGAGGGGGCCCTGACTGGCCCGATCCTCCGTGCGCGAAGGATTTTCCCCCGCAATGAAAAGACGAGTCTCACAGCAAGCCTGCGTGCGAGAGGGGAAGACAACAAGCTGTAGCGCAAAGTCATATCGGAGAACACCTGCAAGACATGAACTGTGTGTGTGTGTGTGTGTGTGTGTGTGGCACGATGCCAGAGCGGTTTCCATCAACTAGACAGGAAGGTGAGCGGTGCAGTCCCGTCTCCCTCCCCCAACACCTTTCCCCCAACACCACCTTTGGGACTGATGAGACGACTGATCAACGTCCACTCAGTCCAAACAAAGCCCCCCCCGACACACACACACACCTACGAACACACACACACACACACACACACATACACACATACACACACACACACCGCGGGGATGCCCTCCAACTGAACTGAACCGTGTATAAACGGAGCAGCGCCGCTCGCTTCCCTTTGGCAGGGCGAGGCTGAATTCCGTAACCTTGTTTAGCGCAGAAGCTCCGTGTGCGCGCACGCACACGCGTACATACACACTCCCACCCTCGGCCTACAGGCACTCACACAGACACACGCGCGCGCGCGCGCACCCACACACAGACACACACACACTTCGTCACTCAACAGAGTGCGAAAAGCCTGAATATTCACCATCGAGGACGGCGCCACTTTCAAGTCCGCTAATCTCTGGGACGTCCTTCTCACCTTGTGTAAAGGCCAAGCTCACGGTCGGATCATTATGAGTGTGTGTGCGTGTGTGTGTGCGTGTGTGTGTGTGTGTGTTATTTATCAACCACATGCCACTGCCCCGCCGAAACGCACAAAGACCACCCTATGCGCTATTCTTAGAAGTGGCCGATCCTCTCCCAGTCTCTGCGCGGCGTTTAGACTCTGCGCTACAAGAAGCCCGTCTTTGGTTTAAAAAAAAAAAAAGAAAGAAAGAAAGAAAAGAAAAAAAAACACGCCACATGAAAAACACTGGGTCATTTAACAGCGGCTCGGCTGTTACAGCACTATTTACAGAAACCAGAGCGCCGTGCGTTTTCTCACCTCACGCGGGGTATTTCACATCACCACAGACACACGCGAAAAGAAAAACACATTTTGGATTTTGTCATTGCTCGCCTCACCTGGTTAATTGGTGCTAGTTCCAGCCGCCGTCCGTGCGCCTCAACTCACGCCTTTTTCCTGTTTTTTCCCCCAAGTTAACTAGGAGGACAGCGATCCGTGCGTACGTAGACTGGCCCGGTTACGGTCCTGTCTGCTGGAGACAGACAATCCCGACCACAGGGAAGAAGAAAAACAAAAACAAAAACAAAACAAAACAAAAAAAACAACTCAAAGTCTCTAACAGGTTATCCACTTGTCACGAAACAAAACAAGTCTTACGAATAAAGCTCTTGGTCCTTATTCTATTGTCTAAAGGCAACTCTCATCCAGTACCTTTTATTTCAAGCGGACTTTTTTGCCCCTGCGAATGTCACTTGGGTAGCCATAAAGCAGCCAAAAAAAGATCCTGCGCGGAGGAAAAACAAACGGGATAGAGAGAAATCCACAAAAGAGGGGAAAAAAGGTCCTTTAAGTGGGAGACTCGGTGCGCCGTGTGGCCCGGGCCCCTGAAGGATACAGGTGGCGAGGTCGGCGGACTCGCGGAGAAATTAATTCAGCTCGGCCGTACCTCGCAGCAGCGCCATGTTGGGTTTCAGCGGAGCACGCCGTCCTCGGAAAAAGCCCCTTTCTCCCGCTCGCCGTCACTCCATGTCCTCTCACGCGGCGGAATCCGTTTCTCGGAAGGTTTGCTGAAGGTTATTCCGTGTCGCTTCCCGTCCCGCGTTTTCTTCGACGAGCGCGGACGGAGAGAGAGAGAGAGAGAGAGAGAGAGAGAGAGAGACAGCCCCGGTTCGCACCGAGGACGCACGGAGCCGTACGGGGAGTGCCGCACAGAATGGATGAACGCTGCCGAGACCGAGCGACTCGCTCCACTCCCACTCGCGCAGACTCTACCCAGAAGGCCAGTCGGGAGACCGCAATTACCATAAGCCTCCAGCGCACGGCACTGGCTGCGCGCGCACGCACACACAGCCGAGACACACACACACACAGACGAACACGGGGAAGCGCACACACATACACACACAGCGGAGACAGACACACACACACACACGAACACGGGGAAGCACACACACAGACAGGCTCCGCTGAAAGTCCAAAACAGGAATAGGCGAGGTTTTTAACAGCAGAAATACGGCAGGAAACGTAGTAGAAGTGACACTAGATAGTAAAAAATAATGATAGCGGGGCGAATGCTTTGCGGACGAAGGTAAAAAATGGAGTTAAATGTTATAAAAACGGAAGGTAAAAGAGCGTAAATAGAGCTCGATCTGAAGTTTAATTTACGTCTAGGGAGACAAAGAAACGCACATCTTTTCGCTGAAGGCAGTTTTGTCTAATATGAACACGACATACAGTGTGATGGAGGACGGTCATAACACACACTGTGACCCGCCGGGTGTCCGTCTAATGAACACTGCTGACCGCTCGTCAAGTTTTACATATCATACGATGCTTTGTATATTAAACAAAAAACATACATTATGAATACATCCAATTAAAGGTCAGTTTAGTTTTTTTTTTCCGTCCTCCATACCAACCAGATAAATGCTGAAAAGGTAAATCTGTGAAGCACGAGGCTACAGAGAGGGGAGGGGGGGAGAGAGAGGGGGGAGAGTGGGAGAGGCAGCTCAAGGCTGGGGCACATCTGTTAAGGCTCCCATGTCAAGTGAAGGAGGAGGAGGAGGAGGAGGCTATGAATATCAAGCCTGAGGTGTGTGTGTGCATCATGTGCCTGCGTGTGTAGGGGAGAGCGAGAGAGAGGCCAGCAGACAGACAGACAGACAGACAGACAGACAGACAGACAGACAGACAGACAGACAGACAGACAGAAGCAGAGTAGGAGTAGGAAAAGCGAGGGGGACTTGGACGTGGAAGGTCTGGCTGCGTCTGCCACAGCTGTTGGAAAGTGGGAGTCAAAGCAGGACGGGTCATACACAAACAAACACAAAGCACTCCATACAGACGCACTGAAGAGCTCATCTCTGAGGGCAAACTGTCCAAAAGTTTGGAGACTGGGTCACTAAAGCGGAAGAGCAGATGAAAAGGGGGAGAGCGTTGGTGAGATGAGAAGAAGGCTGGCTGCGTTCACGGAATAAAAAAAAACTCCAGGGTCTCTCTCTCTCTCTCTCTCTCTCTCTGGATGAAAGTCCCCGGCGTCTGAGTTCCACGGACGAGCAATCTGAATTTCAATTAAATCCAGGGTGAGTTTCCAGGCACCTCTGCTCTTACCAGCCCCCCCACCCCCCACCTCTCATAGCTGGGAGTCGCCCACCATGACCACAGCTGCTAAACCACAAGGCAGCTGAGCGTCAAGACCACACTGAGCTGCCTACGTCTTGAAACCACTGTCAACGCGTGAAAAGGACAGAGCAGAAGCAAAGGGCTCAATGTTGTGTTATCAGCCGGTTTGACAGTCGTTATTAGCTATCATGTTATGGATTAGATGCAACAGAAAGTCATCTTCTTCATTTTTGTTTACTGTCACACAGCGCTGAACCAGCCTCTGGTCATTTTTACCCAGAGGTTCTTCCCCGGAAGGCCACCACTTCCAGATTTTGTCCACTCACAAGGCTCATTTTAGAGAGAGACAAGTCAAGCTTAATGTGGCTGGAGGGGCCAAGAGGAAGAGAAAGAGATGCTTCATTGGAAATGAGCAGTGTTTCCACCGCAAGAGCCGTCCCCAGAGGCTCAGGGCCTTCAGAGTATGTCAGTGCGTTTCCACAGCAGGGACCGGGGTCTGCTCAGGGTTAGTACTTTCCAAAAGTACAGGAACTTTGGCGGCTTTATTGGTGTTTTTTTAAATTTTTTTTTTCATTCCGCTTCAACACGTCAACACGGTGATGCAGAAGAAAACAGAGGACAGACAGACCCAAGACAAAGTTGCTGGTACTGTTTTTGCACAAAAACAAGGAGTAAAAAATAGCATCTATAACATCACATAGACTGATTATTGATCATTATTACATTATCATATTAAGCATATTTCAATGTCTGATTGCCAACAAAACGATAAAGATTTAAAAATGTCACATTTTGACTCTGCTGCAGCATTCCCTCTCTGTCTGTGGTCACAACTCTGCCAAGTAACTACCAACTATAGTCGTCAAGTAAACGTTGTGGAGTGGAGGCATAGAGTAGCAGAGAATGGAAATACCAAAGCACCTTAAAGTTGTACTTAAGTGGTGTACGTTATAGTTAGGTTACATTACTGGTCACTGCAAATGTTGCCACTTTTTGACACACTGGGTTCCAAATATAAGACACGGTCACCTCGGTTACTAATAGTCGGTGTCAGCCCCTCAGCGCGCCTCACTTCTGCTGCTCCTCAGGCCGGTGGTTGAAATGCAGACGAGAGCAGGCTGAGGGAGCCTCTTAGTTCCTTGAAAAGCAGTTCCTGGTACTAAAGAGTTCAGAGAGGAAACACGGCTCCAGTCGGTGATTCAAGTCCCTTTCAGGGAGCTGAGAGCACAGACAGCGGAACACACGGGACCGTTCGGCGGACTTTGTCTTTAGGCTCGGGGCGGTGACAGCGTGACAGGAGACATTTTGATGTGAGCGCCTGCACCCGCAAGAAATGCGCTCCAGAACACCCTGAACTCCCCTGAAACAGAAACGCTGTCACCGACACCTTCTGCGAGTTGGTTTTGCCGTGTTCCCGCCACTCCACCACAACGCCAATGAATCTTAGAGGAGAATCAACTTCTTCTTTTTTTTGTTTCTTTTAGGTTTTCTATCACGTTGTTAAAGCAAGTCCCCATCTGCTTCAGGTGTTTAGGAAAACTCTGCAACGCTGTTTTGCTGTGAAGCTCCAGAAATGTTTTGTGGACTACAAAACTTCACCGGACTTTCCATCGGCCTGGTGGTGGTGGTGGTGGTGGTGGGGGGGGGGACATATCAATATTTAGGTACTTTTTTGTCCAAAAAAACCTATTTGGTGAACAAACTCTCCAAACGGTGCATTCTCCATAAGCGCAAGGTGAGATGTAAACAACAGAATGGCAGCAGCACCAACCTATTCCCACTCTTCATGTGGTCACGTAGTGGCAGCTGGCATGTGCCGAGCTGCTCTTGCCCTACCTGCATACCTGCGCTCTGCAGTGGAAACAGAGCAGTGTTTGGATTTGCAAACACATCCTATTGTCTGTAGAAACATGCAAACATGCATTTCCCCGGGAAGTGCACCACCATCTTTTAGCCTTGGCAGTGGGAGTGTCACTCTTCGCGCAGTTTGCCACATTGCACCATATGTCCCATTCACTCTCCCTGCCCAGATTTCTGCCAGGTGAGATCCAACCTGGCAACCCCTACTGCTCACTTCGCAAGCCCCCCCCCATGTGTGACGTTGGTGTACATACAGGGCAGTGTGTGGCGCTTTCAGAGCTGCCAGCAGGGAGGCCGAGTCGGGGAGATGCTCTCTTCTTAGCCACAATTTAATATTAACTGTAAAGTCAGTGAGAGGTCAGGCAGGAAAACGCAGAAATCTCCCGTGGCACAGAGGTCTGAGGTAGGTGACGTCACACATTAATAATCACGCTGAAAGGTCAGATGGGTGTTGGGAGCCCACACGGCCCACAGGACTGGGTCTTCCTCTTCCCGCAGCTCTGACTCAGAGGGTGTAAAAAGGCAAACAGCTCCCCTCCATCGCTCACCGGAAAACTGGATTAAGATGAATGTTGCTCAGAGTAAGCGCAGAGCAGACAAAAAAAAAAAAACAGTTGTAGACAGAGAGAAAGGCACCTATACCGAGAGTCTGATGGAGACACGAAAACATGGCTGCAGAGTGGGCGCAGGCCCTTTTATGGCTGCACTTTTACGACTGTGTGTGAACTTTGTGGTTTGAGGAGCCAGTCTGAGAACAGCGTGTGCCTTTGAAAAGGCTCCTGTTGGATAAGGCGACAGCAAAACGCTCAAATCCGCGATCCGTCCTCTGGCTGTCAGGGATTCAGGCAGAGGTGTGTGTCTTGTATAAACCAAAACACACACACACACACACACACACACACACACACACACACACACACACGCGTGCGCCGGAGCAGCACTCTGGGAGGTCACGGTGATTCAGCCATCTGCTGTTGCAATCAGACACTGAAGCGGTGACCCGACACACACACGCACAAACACACGCAGACATACACACACACACACACACACACACACACACACACACACACACACACACACACACACACACGTGTGCGTGGCAAGTTCAAATGTGCGCACCGACATACACACACCTTCAGCGCACGTTCAGCCTAATACACACACGCTTTCCTCAAAACGCACACACAAATACAGAGCGCTGGCTTCCAACACAGACGTGAGCACGACGTTGCGTTCCCGCACAAACACACACTCACACACACACACACTCGGGCACGGGCACTCTCAGCCCGGCCGGCTCAGATTGCAGGAAGCTCTTTGCACGCAGCTCAGTCCACAGCAGCCGGTACTAATCAGCACAATCCACCTGCAGATCGTTATGGATCGCTTACTGTCTGCAGCTCACGCGGCCACAAACACACACACGCGCACACAGACTTTCACGAAAACTCGCAAGCACAATCGATAGATCTATACTTGAACACACTTAGAGAGTCTCCTCGTGATGCTGAGCAGGGCTCGCGTCAGTTTGAAAATCACCCACAGCTCCAGTAATGTGTTTATGATGACTCACTGTGTGTTTATGACAGACTTCACATTGAGTGTATCAACTGTTCTCAATCCATTTTCTGATCTGAAATCAATCTAGGTTCGTGTCAGCAGTGGGAAGTGTCCTCGGACGGGCTACTGGAATATCAACACGACGCCGTGTTTTGTTTTGTTTTTTTAATTATTATTTATTTCTCCCACGCGCACGCTGTCGCACGCGCGGGGCACGCACATCCGTGCAACCCCCCCACCGGTGTTGTAGGGCTAACCGGTTCCCCACAGGCGCGCCACGCTGCGTTAGCGCGGCCTCACCGGGGATAATTACAGCCTGGTGCGGCAGGGCGAGCGTGGCTCCGAGCCAAACACTGCTGCTCCGCTCTGCTCTGCTCTGCTCTGCTCGGAGAGGGAAGTGGGAGAGACACAGACAGAGAGAAAGAGAGAGCGAGGGAGAGGGGGAGAGAGAGAGAGAGAGAGAGAGAGAGAGAGAGAGAGAGAGAGAGAGAGATTATTGGAGCAGTGAGAGACATGGACCTATAGATTACGCCCTAATCAATAGGCTGCTAAATTCATCGATGCGATCAATCAGTGGCCCCGTGACATGAAATAACGAGTGCGATCAGTCACTCTCGTCTTATTCCGACCTTGGGGATCACAAAGCGGCGACCCCCCCCCCCCCACTCCCCCCTTTCCCCCAAACCGCGGGCGGAAAGGTTGAGCAGCAGTCGCGTCGTTGTTTTTTTTTTTTTTTATTTAGAGAATAAAGATTAAAACCTTCAAACGAACCTTATCTGAGAGGAAGGAGAAGCGGCGGCGGCTCTCAGCGCAGCACAAGAAAGATCCCCCCTCCTCCCTCCCTCCCGTCTCCCTCCTCCTCCTCCCCTCCTCCTCCTCCTCCTTCTCTCTCGTCTGTCGGCCTCTGTCGAGTTCCGCTCATAACCTCGCCACCCACCCTCCCAGTTCCCCGCCTCTCCCTGCTTTCCGCTGCTGGCGGGGAGCGCACACACACACACACACATTTACACACATACACACGCTTACACACACACACACACACACACACAGAGCGAGGGAGACGCACACACTCCTCTTTATAGCTCTCTCGCTCTGACACGCACCCACAAGCATGCACGGCCTTGCGCGCACACACAGACACACACACAGAAGCGCACACACACAGAGGCGCACACACCGACACACACACAGAAGCGCACACACACAGAGGCGCACACACCGACACACACACAGAGGCGCGCACACACACACACACACACACACACACACACACACACACACACACACACACACACACACGCAGATGACACACAGGCAGGCAGGCAGCGTCAATAAAAAGCCCAGCGCTGTGAGAGGCCGCCGGCACTCCACTCCCCCCTCCTGCCACTGCGATTAGCGGAGGCTGGCTGGCTGGGGAGAGGCGCCCCTCTGTTATCTGGGGCGGTGGCAGCCTGTGTGTGTGTTGAGAGAGCGAGCGAGCGAGCGAGCGAGAGCGGAGAGGGAAGATTAATTTAACTCTTTCGGGGCCGGATCGCAGCGCTCGGAGCTCCGCTGGCTGCTGCACTCCGCTCAGGCAGCAGCAGCAGCAGCAGCAGCAGCAGCAGCAGCACAGAGGAGCCGCTATTAGAGAGGATGGAGGGAGGCAGAGAGGAACAATAAAACACGCGCGTCTCCACAGATACGTGTAAGCAGGGGCACAGCCGCGGAGGTCGTGTCCTCGCTGATATTTCAGGGAATCTGAGGGGGTTATTCAACAATTACACGCAGGCTGTTCCAAGTACTGATTATCAAGGCTGGAGATACTGATCGTTTTCCGACTGAATATTAATATTGGTGGAAGGAGGATTTAGTATTCTCCACCAGAGCCACAGCGCAGAGAGAGCAGGAGAGAACATCCACAATAGAGTTTAATCGATTAATCAGTCAATGGATTAAGAACACGCGTGACGTAATAATGTTTATTTTTTTGATATTGGACAAATCAGAGGTTTTGGTTTTTTCTCTATATGTCCTCGGCTTCTGGACTGTAGGTTGGGCAAAATTATGCGAAAATCACAGTTACATTGACACATGGAGTTAGGGATTTTGGTGGTGGGGTTTAAATACTCCGAAAAGAAATTGAACTGAGTTTGGTTTGTGACCAGCTGAAAATGTTCTCAGTGGACAGGGAGCTTTTTTTGGGGGGGGGGGGATTTCGACTCTTGAGTTCAATATTTGTAAGTGGTGCTAAATGTAATGGCTGTGTCTAATAAAAAGGCACAAATCGGCACTGGGGAAAAAATACTTAATGAAAAGCAGCCCGAGTGACTTTTTGATTGGAACATTTAACTAAACGTTTAAATTAGTCTCATTTGAGGCTTTTGCCAAGCTGGGACATACACTCAAGTTAAAAAAAACAAAAAAAAAAAAACCTCACCACCTATTGATGAGACTGAGAAATCCAAATGATGATTTTTTTTTTCTCATTACATTTACTGCACATCATGTTAGTCAGATAACCTTGAAGCCAATTACATTACTTCCCCTCATTAGCATTGAAAGCTCTTGTAAACCACAACATTATTACCACTCTAACTGACTATAACATGTGAAGGTGTTTTTTTTTTATTATAAAAAATAAATAAATAATCTTTTCATATACTTGCATTTACAATTCCTCAAAATGCAGCTGCTGCACGATTGAGGAGCTTTAATCAGTTTTGCTCTGAGCCAGTGATCGCAGACTCAAGGCCACTGTCAAGAGGAGAGTCTCTCTATTTAAGGCCATTATTAAAATCCAGGTTCCAGCTTCACATTTTCAGGTTGTTGCTTCCATTTAAGTCACGTCAGCATGAGGTTTTATGTATTTCTATATTCTTTTGTCCATGAACTGAGCTTCTGTGCTTGCTCGTGCACTGTGAGCGGGGGTCGAAACAGGAATTATCGTTTAACGCAGTTCCCCTTTATCGTATTTGTGTAGCATTTGCACGTACCCACTCACTTACTGGCAGGATTAACCTGTGTGGGAGGCCCCTGGGCAAAAATTTGCTAATGAGCCCCCGTTGTCTTGAAACTTTAGCTTGACACAGGCTCCCCCCACCCCCACGACTGTACAATTACCAAGAACTGTGGTGAGTAACACATGGTGAACACAGAGCCTTTGGAGCCAGGATATTAGTCCTCTGGGAAATAGAAAGTGGCTATATCTGGGTTTTCTGCACTGTAAGTGAGGTAAAGAAAGAAGAAAAAGTCAATAGAATGAAATGCTTCTCTTACTGTCCACATGTCTCACGGGAGGCACCGAAAACAGCAAGACATGCAGCGTTTGTCTGCATATCCACAGTCTGAAATCCAGCTGTTGCGCTGGGTGGCATTTTTCTTCATTACAGCAAACATGACCACTGTAGTTAACTTGAGTTAGACCCAAACACACAGCGTCCTGCTGAAAAAAAACAAATACTCAATAGGGCCCCAAATTTTATTAATCCACATTTGAAAATGACCAACCAACAAATCCAAATAATATTCAAATTATATCATCAGCTGTGGGTATCGTTACAACTGCAGCCGATAAACAGAGCTGGAAATATGAAGACAGATTGCTTTTTACCGACCTACAGAGCCAGGCGTGTTGTCAGCGGTCTGGGCGGTGTACAGACCGTGCAAAAATGTGAAAATATTGGTTATATTATCAGTTCAGACCATGAGAAGCATGGAATATTTGGTTATCCGCTGAATACAAATCCATACCATACATCCCCGCTAAAAACAAATCATGGAGCCTCTTATAAAAATAAAACCACACATATATTTGGGACCTGTTCTTAGATATAAATGTATTCAGTTGGAACAAATGGGCTCACAGGGCTGAGTGCCACAGACGGGGTGAAGGGAAGTTTGAAGCTCCTGAGAGGTGGAATAACACAGTTTCAGTCTCTCATGGGATTTACTGATGTTAAGCTGAAGTTTTTGCATCTGCTAAAAATGGTCTTCTTTTATGTCTGTATGGGGAGAAAAAAAAGGAGGGGGGGGGAGTTCTACACATTCATAAAATCATATATGGCAGCCCTGTAAAGCTCTGCTTCAACACCAACAGCCCGGAGCAAAAAGGAGCTCATTAAAACATCAGATGTAAAGGGCTGCACAACAATTTGGGGGTCAATTATTTATACTTTGAAGACGTCACTCACGCAAGCTGTAATCTCCCCCACTAACCTTCTCCAGCAGCCTCATATTTACTGTAAGTGAGCGGAGTTTAGGAGGGGCTCCAGCCGCCACCACATCCGCGCCCGTACAGTAAACACGGCCGGGGCTCTAATAAACAGCAGCCGCCGCTCCCGGTGGAAGCTGCTGCGCAGAGGAGCGACAAACAGCCTTCAGGCCCGCTGCTCGCTCTCGCTCCGAGGTGTCACAGCGCTCGCTTGTTTTTTTCTTTCTTTCTTTCTTTCTTTTTTTTTTTTTTTCCTCCAGCGTCTGTGCTGCCGCTGTCGCCTCTCTCTTCCTCCCCCTCTCTCTGTTTCTGTGCGTCACAGCTAGGTCATGGCCGAACTCCAACAATGGCTCCGGTTTCTCGAGCCACTCGCACGCGCGGGAACACAGCGCGCGCGCGCCACTCACACACACACGCAGCAACCAGGAGCACACAAACACAGATCTGACAAATGATAGGGTGGCGAGGCGAGGCGAGCTAATAGTAGGCAGTGCGCCTGCCGACATGCCCGTGGGCCGCGGGTGTTAAATTGTATCCAATTACGGCGCATGCGACGATATGAGGGGGGAATAATAATTCGTCTTGCGTGACAGGGAGATTCGCTTATTTCCAGGGCTCTTTGTGTGCAGGGGGTGCGGTGAGGGGCTTGTCTGCGGGAGAGCCGTGGAGGTGTGCGGAGGTCTGCCTTTTTCTGGAGGACATGGCGCGCATGTTCCATTAATCAAAATCCAGTTAACCAGATTTGGAGACATGGCAGGGGCCAGCAGGGTCCGACCAATAATTAATATCCATTATTTAAGCAGCCCAGGTCTAACAGACGTCTTAACGCGCGCGCGCGCGCGCACACACACACACACACACACACACACACACACACACACACACACACATAAACGGACACACTTCAGCTGTGTAAGGGATCGCATCAATGCGAAAATGAAATAAACACGCCCAGTCTCAGCTTTGTTATGAAATGTCTCTCCTGCTCATTTATTTGATGGAGTGCACAGTCAAGTAAAACCAGCAACAGTGCCAAAAGAGGGGCAGGGGCACAGTGTAAGAGTGTGTGTGTGTGTGTGTGTGTGTGTGTACTACGTGGTGGCGCTCTGTGAACTGAAAAGTTGCACTCTGGTGTCACTGACGCCCAGCAGAAAAGTTCAACAACTCAAGGGTAAAAAGGGTCAAGTGTCGGTTCATTAGTTCAACTTGTCAGAGAGGCGGCTGACAGCTGGCAGCGCGGCACCGACAGTGATGAAACCAGCCAGATATGGGGGAAAAACCGAAGGGGCTGAGGTTGAATATGAAGTGACTCTATTATCCTGCCAATCACACCTCAGCCACGTCCCCTCAGCACCACCGGCAGTGGCCATGAAATGATGAACCACCAAAGGCTGTTGCCATGCCATGGGTGTCGAGTGTGTGCCATCTTTTCCAACCTGTTTTGACAGGGACCTTAGAAAAGAGTGTGTGTGTGTGTGTGTGTGTGTGTGTGTGTGTGTGTGTGTGTGTGTGCGTGCGGGAGTACGTCTGACTAATACATTGTCGTTCAGCTATTCATAAGGCTCTATACGCTCGACCGTCATGTGAGACCAGCAGAAGCATTTTCTTCACATCCCAGTCCAAGGCACGTACAAAAATATAGTGTACACTTAAATATATACAGTGCATTGATCTGTTATAAATACAAAAACATACACGCATAGTGTTTTATATATATAAAAAAAAATACAAAACAGTTTTCCTTAAAGGAATACGCTGCGAAAGTCGCAACAACAGTAATACCATATGCAAAGAGAAAAACAAATACTGTCTGAGGGAGGAGATTCACTGCAAGAGACACTCGCGAGCTGGGACTCCACTTGCCCTGCCTAGTCATCTTCGCTGTTTCTAAAACCCCCTCCTGTATTTCCGCCCTAGCCCACATCCCCTATCAGAAACTCACCGTTCAGTACCGAGATCAATCTCAGCATGGATGTAAAAGCTTTCACATCTAACACACTGGGTGCGTTTTAAAAAGCCTGCTCTTCACCCCGTCCCCTGCAGAGAAGTGAAAAAAGGTAATTGCTGCGAATGCTAAACTAACACCTTGTTATGATTGTCTTTCAGCGGTGCTTTATGTTGTTCTTTTTTCCTCCTTTCATTTTTGCGGGTTGCCAAAAAAAACGCTGCAGAGAGCAGGAAACAACAAGGCAGTGCAGAGAGGGAAATCATTTTAAGACCTTCGGGATGCAGCAGATGCCTTTAACATTAGGAGGGTCTTTAGATCTGCTCTTTTCTTGCTCCTCTCTGATGGCGGCATTGCAGGGAGCTGCAGCTCTTCTCACTGTGTGCGTGTGTGTGTGTGTGTGTGTGTCTTTAGGATATTAAATAGTAAAGGATGGGGATTAATAATGGAACCTGACAGCTCATCTCCGGCTTCTATCTGCCTGACTGTCCCCCCAATCTTCCCTTCCATTCCCTCCCTACCTCCTGTTACTCCTCAGTTTCTAATCCGCTGCGTTTCTCCCTGGCTCTGACCCTCCTTTGTTTTCCTTTCCTTCAGCTCGTTTGTCGCTCCCTCTCTTCCCCCGTCTCTCCTTCTCTCCAGCGCTCCCTTAGGGCCCTCTGTCTTTCAGGGTCATGTCAGGGGAGTAGAAGAGCACGTTGGTGTCATCGTCGTCGTCATCGCTGAGGTCGACCAGGTCAGCCTGGGTGTAGCGCACCGCCCCGGGGTGGTACTCTCCGATCCGCGTCCTGTCACACAGCCGCGACTGCAGAGCCAGCTAGAAAACAGACACAAGTGCAGAAAATGAAGCCAGCTAAATTAGAAAATCTTTTTTTTTTCACTCTGTTCTGGCCATCCATTCAAACTAAGCTGGGGTTTTACACACTTGAAACCAGTGTCTTTAGCTGATAAATGTGAAAACGCTGGTTTAAGACTAAATACTAGAGGCGAGAGAGACTGCCAATCATTGTGAACAGACCCTCCAAATAACACCCTTCTCAACGCGATTCAAAACTCAAAAATCGCAGCTGGCAACCTCAAGAAGCTGAGAAACGTTTAACTTAATGCTAATGTCCTCCGACACGCGGGAGCAGCAACCTGCGCGCAACCAATCACCAATGCTTGTTTTGATTCCCTCGGGCAAATGAAGCAAAGCTATTTTCATTTTCTACTCCACTCAACTGCATAAAAGTACCAGAATGGCGAAGAGCTGATCGTCGCGTTCGGTGTCATCCCCATATGATATAACTTTGGGGAACTACAACAACCCATCATCTGAACTTGAGCTACTTTGCTGCGCACCAGTATAGTAGAAAAAGAGCTTAGAAAGTTTAGAGCCACGACATTTAGACGTACTGATTAACCCATTAAAAGAAAATCAACTGCCAACTATTTTGATAATCAATTAACAATCTCCATCATTTTACAAACAGAAATGTAAAACTTTTGCTGGCTTGAGTGTCTTAGCTGCAAGGGGCTGCTCCTTATATTGTTATTTAGGAAATTAAATGAAGAATCTTTGGATTTTAGTTAAAGACGTCCCCTTGAGTCTCTGAGAATGAAAAATAAATTACTGTTAGCTGCGGCCAAAGCTAAGTATGTATTCTATACGCTTGATGCTAAAGCATGATCGCAAGCCTCTGGCTTGTAAGAAGCAAGAGAGCACCTGCTAATTTAAGTTGGATAAGGATCCAGTATATTCCAAAGTTACTTTTTGTTGGATGGTGGAATAGCTTCAGAGACTCCCTCTCCCAACACCTTACTGTTGTTGATATTTTAAATGGACAGTATTGTGCTCAAACTGGATTTAGACTGATTGTATCAGATGAGTGCAATCATGAAACAGTGGTTTGCATCCAAGAGTGAAACGGCTGGGATCAAAGTATGTACCTTCAAGTCTGAGGCCACAGTTCTCTGCTTGACAACAGTGTACTGCTCCCTCTGAGTTGGGAGCGAGTTGCAGCCCCAAGTTAAGCATCTCTGGATCTTGTTTGTGAGCGAAGGCAGAATGGAGCTCGAGGTGGATACGCGGATTGGTTCGGCGTCAGCAGTATCACACAAGTTGTACTGCACCATTGTCGTAAAAGAGGAGCTGATCCGGAAGGCAAAGCTTTCCCTTTACAAAAGTCGATCTAAGTTCCAAACCTCACCTATGGTCACAAGCTTTAAGTAGGGGCCTTAACAGTGAAATTGTGGACATAACTTGCCGAAATGAGATTCCTACTTCGGCGGCGGGGTTCAACCTTTAGGCCCTGTTCAGACTACATCAGGGTTGGTGGCAAAAATGCCAGTCCTCCCAATTCATTTCGTTGTGAGGGTATTGTGTTCACGTGCAACGTAGGTGTGTAACAGTACAGTAGTGGGGGAGTGCATAACTGGAAATGGAGGGTGTGTTGGCGCTGTATCACAACTGTATCTGGGCGGAACATCGAACATGCCAAGACATATGATGGCATCACCCAGATGTGTCACAGCAGCGAGGCAAAAAACAACAACTTGCTGTTTTTAAGCAGACTCTAGATGTGAAAGCAGACAGGGCCAAAGATGTTACCTAAGCAAATGGCATTTACATCACATTTACATTTGTTTTTAGCTAGCCTTGAATTAAAACATGACCTTTGCAAAAGTGTACAGTCACCGTTTACTGATTAATGCACTACCATGGAAGGTTAAACAGCTTATATTTTCAATTCTCCCCACCTGTGGAACAAGCCTTCAGAATACCTGATGTCTGCTAAAACGGTCTGCTCATTTAAATCAGAGACGAAAACATGACCATTTACTTCGGCTTTCTATTGAGTTCGTTATTTAGTTATTTACTTAATCTCAAACTGTTTATTTGCCTGCCTCTGAAGCATTTTTCCAATTTCTGCGCTTGTGTAAAGCACTTTAAATAGCCTTGTGTCTTAATGGTGCTTCATGAATAACCTGCCTAGACCTTGCTTCCTGATCATTTCTTGAAGTCTGTGGGTGAAGACAATCATTGCACGACTGGGATGCTAAGTTATGAAACCTGCTATGGCAAAGGCATAAGCCAGTGATCAGAGGCAGAATAACGCAGGTCATTCCTGGGCTCACTAGTGGCATGACTAAATGCAAGAAGCTTCTCCTTTGTTATTCTGTGAGGGTTTGGCAAACTGCTTTTAGGTGAGCTACTACCACCTTCAGGATCGTCAATCCATGGAATGAAACTCCCACAACGCTAATGACTGTGGCTAATCATCACACCCTCCGTTCTGTCTGAAGGTGGCCTTAAAAATACAGTGAAGGAGCTCAAATATCCAGAGGGAGCTCGAGGCAGAGCCGCGACTCCTGTGTGTCGAAAGGAGTCAGCTGAGGACACCTTCATAAGGGTAGGGTCACGCATAAGCAAAATTAAAAGTGGCGAATATTCACCTCCCGTTCACTCCCACTGGGTATAACAAAGGGTCAAACAAACTATCCACACTCCAAGGTGAAGCAAATTTGCAACTTTTAGTTTGACAATGAACTTTGATCGGTAAAGTCGCAGTCACAACCAATATTAAAGACTTGTTTGGTTGACCCCTCAAACAGACCACAAGCTGGCAAACTGAGGTCTGTGTGCCTCATATCCTGCACAGTCCACATTTGTAGCCATCAGGCGATGGACATTTGCCTGCACTGTATGTGTGAGCCTGCCGTATCTCCCTGGAGAAATGCAACGGGATCCCCCTCACCCGACTGCAACCACGACCTGACCCCAGATGAGAAGAAAATGACAGAAAACAGTAGCGCGAAATCTAAGTAACAAAGTAGAACCTGAACAATATATGGGTTGGCCAATATCGGCCTATCTCTCATCGATTGGTTTATGTTGTCTGATATGCATAGATAGTTTTTTCATATATATATATTTTTTTCTTTTTAATTATTAAATTCCCATGGAAGTTTACCTTTTCAGTGCACCAATGACATTTTAGACAATTACATCTCTTCTTGAACTGTACAACATACTGCCTGCATTACAAAGTTTGTTTGTCACAGGTGTTTGATAACCAGATTCGAGGAGTAACTACCAGAAGAATGAATCACTCAACATCGTCCTCAAATCTCTAATTTCTATTGCTTTAGTACACAAAACAGGTGACCGCACAGAGCAAGAGGGAGAAGAATGTTGACACCTATCCCGAATAGATGATGGCTCTGATGAACATCTATGATGTTAACTGGACAAGTTAGGATGACAAAGAAGAGATGTATGCAAAATTAGTGTGGACGTAGTGTAAGACTGCAGCGATGCTGAAGCTGAAGGGGACAGGGAGCAGCTTTCTCTCTCTTTCTCTTACACTCGTGCTCACACAGAAGAAGTAGTAAGAGGTGAGCTCATTGCAGAGCCACAGGCGGTTCAGCTGTATGGCTAGAATGCAGATCAATATCATGGAAAGAAAGAGTGGACGAGGGAGATGGGGAGCAAGAGGGAGAGAGCGCACAGGTGGGAGGGAGATGTTGCACAAAGGAGAGCGGCAGAAATAATGTAAGAAAGATAAATTCCAGAGATGCTGTAACAAGGTAGAGGCAACCGAGGAGGCAAGGGAACAGACGCGCATGCAGTGCAGAGAGACGGAGATGGAAACAGGCAGAGAGGGGGAGGAGGACGAGAGGAGTCAAAGACTGCCGTGGAGAGAGGGGGAAAAAAAACTACGGAGGACTAGATAAAGCCAGAGATACGAGGCAGAGAGACGCGTGTAATTAGAAAACACGGTTATGTAAAATCTTTGTATACGCGCATCGCACAGGAAGAGAAAAAAAGAAAAACGAGGCGGGAATCTTTGGTCTGTTTTTGGTGTCACGATTCAGTTCTGAATTCAATAAATAGTAAAGGGGTACTATATTTAGGCTCTCACTCCTGTGCCAAAACATTCACTCATGTTTGCAGTCTGCTGAACTGCAGCATGAAACATAACTGGCAGTTAAGCTAACTTGTCTTAAAGAAGGTCACTGCTTGACAGAGCAGAAAAAGCAGAAAAAAATGTGTGGGAGTATAGACCTTTTTTTTTTTTTTTTTAAAACTATTTGGAAAGACAACCGCAATCATTTTGAAACATGTTGCCGTCATCTGCCCGAGTGAGAATAATGAAATTTTACAGACCACCACTACTGGCTCCAATGTTTATGTTCTTTTCGCAAGGGCTGCACAGTTAATCGAATTATTATCGCAATCACTATATCTGTAAAAATAAGCATGACGTGACTTAGCGAGTACAACGTGTTCCCGAATCAACATCCCACATTGCGTTCCTGGACCAACAATACAATGAACCAATCACAGCCCTCTGACATCATGCTGCTCCCCATTTTACTTTTTGTTTTGTCTTCTTCCCTCTCCTAAAGTGTGTTGTATAGGTTCCTGTGCATGTAAAAGGTCTTGAAAGTTAAAAAGCGTAAAGTCTGCAAAAGCAACAGAAGCTCCCGTCTCTTGCACAGAAAACACTGGTCCTGAAACGCTAGGTCAGTAGTCCCGCCTTTCATTCTGTAACTTCTTGACATCACAGTACGCCCCCATGTCACACATTTGCATAATTCATGCCTAGCAGCTAATTTGACACGTAAGAATTCTTTCATCGAAGCTGCCCTGCGCAGGCTCAGGCCTGTGCAATCTGACTAATCAGATCAGACTGGATATTCAGGAGGGGCTGGGCCTTAAAGAGACAGGGGCTAAAACCGAGATCTTGTTAGACTGACACACCCACACGTGCTTCAGTGCTTCTTACACCCTAGGCTACAGCCCTGGGTAGCAACTAACTAGGCTATAAAGTTGAAATATTAATGACTTAAAGACAGATGTATGAATAGTTGTAGGAACTTTAATTTGAAAAACATTTTTTGAAGAATTCTAAAAGACACAGAAGCACACTGATGATGTCTGAGAGTCGTCATCGCAATGTTGATCCAAGAACATGTCCTACTTGGTGAAATCATGACGTGTAAAAATAAGAGGAACATCTTTTTTTTTTTTTGCATATCGTGCTGGTTTTTCCATCCCATACACAAGGCTCTGACTGGTCAACTCTTTCTCCGACCACAGGAGACAGACCCAGACCTATTTGAATCCCTGAGCATTTACACGTCAGCAGTGACTCAGACATGTGAAATTGTTTACGAGCGCAGTTCATGTGAGATCAAACAGACTGTATCAATTAATCCCCACAAACTGGACCAGTGACCTGAACAGACATTCTGGGCCCGCCCTGGAGGTACGGTGAGGTGGGACCAGCAACTCTCTGGTTGTAAATGTGGCACATGAAGACAAACCTAAGAAAGTCAGAGCCAGCCCCTTTAAATGCATGTAAACGCAATGCAAATAAACAGAAAGAGCGAAAGAAAGGAAGAAATTGAGAAAGCCAGCGAGTGAGCTAGCAGAGGTGGTGGTGGGGGGGGCGGTTAGGGTGAGGGGGTGTCTGGTACGAAAGTGCAGATTTGTTGTGTTGAGGGTGGAACATTTTTTGACGCTTTTACACCCCCCCCCCCCCTTACCCCTCCTCCCCCCCGCCAATCTCACACCTGATGTGTGGGGGCTGCTGGGAGTCGCATGCCAAGATGAATAACAACCGGCTGTTAGTCACGATAGAGCATGAACACACACGCCGCCTGTCTCACTCTCTCCCGCTCGCTCTCTGTCGTCTCCCGTCTCACCTTCTCTCTCTTCTTTCTCCCTGGCACGCACACAAACAGCATTTTCTCTGTGATTTACGAACACACCGAGATTCCATTTCACCCCCTCTGTCTCTCTGTGTGTCTCTCTCCCTCCCGACTCACCACAGTGAAACATTGACATTTGGGTTGAAGGTCATACCACACATTCCACTCTTCCACAGAGCGCTCATGACCCGTTATCAGTGCGGTTGGTGATACAGGGTGGGCGACGATATGCGGGTGTTCATGCGTACGTGTACGTGCGGACTGAGACCACAGAGGATCTCTTCCTTCGTGGTCCAATATGAGCTCTGATTCATATCAGCAGGTACTGTCAATGTTTGCAGATTGAGACAAATCTGTGGAGAACCGTATTGATTGTGGTGTTTATTGAAATGCAACCGATGAGGTTTTCGCAGCTCAAATTTACAAACATCATCCCTTCTAGTAATTGGTCTTCATTACATTTCCCTAAAAGCTCGATTTGCAAAAGCATGGAAAAATAAAATCCCTAATTTGTTATTTCTCTCTATAAATAAGAGGATTTTGGAACCAAACAAAACAATTATTTCCTCTATAGGTGATGCAAGCGCACCTTTTACAAGTGGTACCAGTGTATCTGTGAAGCTAAGTAGCCTGATCACAAATTATTTCTTACGAGGAAGGCTAAAATAATTACATCTTGTAGTTTCAGAGGTGAAAAAGGTTGTTGTAATTCAGCATTCTTATGTGGGGATTATAAAACAAAGACGCAGTAGAAATATTTCAAGTGCTACAACAGTTATTTTCAGTGCCCATCACAACTTCTAAAGTTAACATATTTCAAAATGGCTTTACTGATGGCCTAAAAGCCAAATGTGTATGGGCATAAAAAAAGAAAACCAGCATTTTTCACATTCACAGTGTGTTTTCTGCATTCTTGCATGGATTCTCATTAATTTCCAAAAACTGCCTCTCACATCCAAAAACTGTTCACATCAACATCTGTCTTACAACCTCTACGAGACTCTCCTTGGCACAAAACTGACAATTGTATTGCTGAGAGCTTCACAAGGTTGTTAATCGATCTCAATGACTCAACAACTACTTTACCAGCATTTCATTTCTGAAGATTGATACACCACCTCTTCACTATATAACTATGTTGTCTAGCAGCTGTTATTGAACAACATATTCATTTTGAATAGGAAAATGTAGCTTTGCCATCTATGTTAATTATCAGTTCAGGAACCTGTTGATGTTGCAATCTCAATTTTTTCAGATTTAGTGAATGTATACAACAAAGTTATGTATCCAATGAACCAAGTGGGGATCGATCCACTGAGGACACACTAGACATCATTTTGTCTGATCTCTTCATTTTGTAAGATTTAAAAAAAAGAATTTAACACTGAGTATTGTGGTTAAGCCTCCCAAGGTGCCAATCTTCCCGATTATCTGCATATTCTCTTGAGTCCTTAATAGATGACATAATTACAGGGTAGACGGACTTAATTTATCGAGTCTTATAGAGCCTTGAATAACGAATGTTCAACTGATGTACGACAGTAGATCTACAAAACAGCTTTGACAAATTTTATTTTGAAAATTGCAGAAAGGGAACCTTCAACTAAAAATGGATCTAGAATCTTGTGGTGAGCTGAGGGTGTCCTTGTAGAAAAAACCTGTCTCCATTTTTCTGCAAGTGCCAGCCTTTCTCCCACACAGGTAGACATATTTTCTTTAACATTTAAATAATCCAAGGACTAGAATAATTCTGGGACAGGCTTCAGCTACCTGAGAAAGGCACACTTCAAATGTGTACTGACTGTACTTTTATTTCTGAAAAGTGACAATGCTGCTAAGTACCCTTGCATTGTTCTTTCTGGTGGCCACTAGGGGGCGACTCCACTGGTTTCAAAAAGAATTCTGATTGTAACAGAGCTTCCGACAAAATTACCCTACTTCCCACTTCATTATTAACCTCAGTAAACAGTTTCCTTTCAAAATTAAAGTCTGAATCAACACAGAGCGAAACAAGTTTCTGCCATGACAACCTATCAATCACAAGAGGTGTAGAAATGCCTACCCATGGCCATTTAATTAGCATGTACATTATAATTAAGTCTGTTTTTGGCTAGCCAAAATTGACAATTAAAATCGAAGTTAATTTGAATTATGAATGCGCTTTTCTAAGCGAGCTGGCAAACACAACCAATGACAGATAGCTTAGCACCAACCTCTCATCAAAATATGGTCACTGCTAGCTCCGAAAAAACAAGATGACTATGACTCAAATTCAAGGCTTTGACATGGTAGTCTACTGACCAATGACTGCTGTCACTTTATGACACTAGACAGTCTATGGGCTCTAAGGCATGCAATGCTGGTCAGTCAGTCAGTCCTAAACATCGGTCCAATTATTGAATGGATTGTAATGAAACTGAATAACATTCACAATCCTAGATGACTTTGGATGCCCTGGATTTTACTTTCAGTTGGCTGATGAAGGACTTGAGCCCGAAATGTCACAAATGGAGGAACGAAATGTTCACTGGATTATTATCTAGTGTGTGGACTCTGTTTATGTATGTCTCACTTTCACTTCAGTCCAGCACTTGACTAAATTTTTTGGATGTGTGCGACTCTATACACCTCTACCCCATAGTGCCCCAATGAGGTTCATATTTCTGTATTTAATAAACTATTCTGTTAACTAAAAGCTATTACACGAAATTTCATACAGAAACCCACAAGGCTGCCATTTTGGTTTAGACTAAAATGTCTCGACAATCGGTGTCCCTCGGAATCCATTGTTGCTACAGTGGTGTTTCTCTGAACCTTTCATGTAACACTACCACCACCTCAGAAAAGTTCTTTGGCTCGGACTACTAAAACGAATGACATTCACATCAGTATTAGCTGTACTTTGTATTTAATGGCAAGCAGCAAATGTAAGCATTCCAACACCAAGGCATAAAATATGGTAAACATTGAACCTGACAAACATGTTAGACCTGTTGAGATTGGCATCGCAACTTTTACGGGGGAAGTTGATTGGGGGCATATTCAGACATGACCAGCGTGTTATGTAGCCCTTGCATGTCTCAGCGTGGCTTTAGACGTATGCGTGTGCAGCTGCTCTACCTGCATTCCAGTTGGGCTCACTAGGCTCCACCAGTCCCTATCCAGGCCAAAGACGAAGGCATTGGCCAAACCGTGGAGCGGCGCCGACAGGACATGCAACAGGGTGAGCGAGAAGGATGGATCCTTTGGGTAGAATGCATTATGGAGCCTGTTGGGAGGAAAGAGGGCGAGAGAGAGAGAGAGAGACAGAGGTGTTGAGTTCGCCCATAAAAAAAAGTTGTAAATAAAGAGACAACCTGCAAGAGAGCTTTAGGGGCGAGTAATTGAAGGAGAAGTCAGAAGGAGTACAGCAACAGGAAAAAAGGGAAAGACGGGGAGCGGGAGGTTGATGGACAGAGCAACAGAAAGAGGGTGAAAGAGAAGGAGAGGACAAGTGAGTGACAGGGTGAGGGACAGGGTGAGAACGAGAGGTAATGAGAGCGAGCGGCAGAGGCAGAAAGAGAGGGAGAGGGAGAGAGAGAGAGAGGAAAAGGGGGAGGGCGAAAAGAGCGAGTGAGCTTTATATCAGCATTTAAGAGCCCATTAGGCAGCGTGAGACGGCTGGGCTGACACATTCTTGGCTGCCGCTTCGACAGCACGCAGCACTTTACAAGGACAGGGAGAAGTGTAGCGCTCAACTCCCTTCCTCTCCTTCTCTCCCCTTTCTCTCATCTCGGTTTCCTGCTTCTCCTGACCACCGTCCCCTCTTCTCCTTCTTTTTCATTCCATGCACGTTTCCCCGCACTCTGCCTCCGCTCCCCCCTCCACCCCCTCCGATATCGCTCCCATTTCTTTGCATTCAGTTTCATCTGCCTGGGTATCTCATTTTCATCCTCAATCCTTTTTTTTCCAATTCCCGTCCCCGCTCCTATCTCTCCGGGAGCCTGGGGCAAGACTAGGAGGAGAACCCGATATTGTGTGGTGCGGCTGCAAACTAATGGCTGCCCCTGAGAATGATGCTGCTCAGCCATTAACCCTGGATTAACCCTGTATTAGCGCTGCTCGTCGGGTTAGCCTGCCGCTAATGTCTTTTATTGATCTATTAGCCGGAGAATCAAACCACGCGCGGCTCAAAGCGTTCTCCGCATGTGCTGTGTTCCTGGCTTGGGTGCGCAGAGTGAACTAAGTGGCCACGGCGGTTGACCTCAGGGTCGGGATGGCCATCCCCAAGCTACTTGTGCCCCCGCAGGGAAGGAAGATACAAAACCAACCATTTGAGTAAAAAGAACCACTGTGTGGTTACAAGCAGTTACGTGAGACACCACAGCCACTCATCTCATCGTGACTGACACAGTCAAAGGATGACACGTCTCCAGCTATTTAAAAAGACAATGATTTTGTTGAGATCTTATAGCGACACTGCTGTCATTTGAACTTGTCTCTCCATTAATCACTTCACAACAGTGTTGCACAATAGCTTGACATCACCGGGCTCCCGAAACAAACCTGCACAGCTAACGTGGGGCCAGCAATGGTCCTACAAATAAGGCACGGAAATATCTGCTTATGCGTAACAACAAAATGTAAATGAGGATATTTTGACACTGTATGAAATATTTCAAATAGATAAAAGGTGTTTCATAGAACGACATAATGTGCTGTTACACTATAATTACATCACAGCTGTCTATTTCAGCAGCCCAAGGCCAGAAAAAAAAATGGAACCAATAGCATTAAATTGAAAACAAGACAGCCTCTGCTCACAGTGATACAGACTGTAAGCAGCGACCAGGAGGACGGCTTTGGCATTCGAGAGAAAAGCTCCACACTGCACATGTGCGATTCTATCTCCGCACTTTCTGACACTGTAGTCCAACAGTCTACTATGGCTAAATCTGTAGTCCTAAAGCCCAGAGGTCAGTAAGCACTTTTGCACTTCAGGTTCCCTCAACTCAAAGTTTTCGGTTTTCTTGGTCGGGTTTTGGGTTGAATACCTGAAATAAGGTCTGTGGTTCCAACCATAATTAAGATATTTGCCTGTTTTGCTCTGCAACATAAAATCCATAATTAATATCACAAAATTTAATAAGAAAGTGCTTACGTGTCTTAAAAAAAGGTGGTTGCTAACAAATAGCTAAATGAGACAATAGAATTGGTGGTGACATTTAGGTAATGCGACCGCACTGTAGTCTGTTTATAGCCTACCAATGGCATTTTACATGTAGAGATTTCTTTTATGCTTGGAAAATCACAAAAGTGGGGTTCATCTGTGAAGATTATCTTGCTGAACATAACAGGCAAGTATCATAAACGCGGGTCTGCTACGAAGCTTATCTTCCTGAATAGTCCCAAATCCAATTGCAAAATCCCATAGGCTTTTTGACAAGGAGACCAGGGTGATGCTAACCTCCAGGTTAGCCTATGATGAAAGACAGAATAAAACGTGTTTATGACATTTATCTGAGAAACAAAAATCAAAGCAAAGCAAAGCATCTGGACGGACAGGTGACAAAACTACCAGTGAGATTTAAGATTACCAGTAAATAATAAAATAAATAGTGCAATAAGGGTTTAAATAACACATTTAGTTAAATTTAGCATTTCCTGTTGTTTTAGGTGTTGGAACAATTGGTTGTGTTGCCATCAAAGTTGTAACTATTTTATAACAGTCTTCACACAAAGCTTTATTTTTCTTCTTAAAGTCATCTGTACTGAAAAAACTGCACCCACATGACTACCTGGAAACTTTTTTTTAATCTGCACCAGCTCTCGGCGCCCGTGTGTCCGACTGAGTCATTTTCTCTGTCAGCATGAGAGGAACGTGCTCGTGTTTGATTACGTCGTTAAAACTGTGTGGCGGAACGAAGCTTCCTCTGTTGTGAATGAAGCCGCACAAACGTAACAAGAACCTGCTGATCGACGGTAACCGTTTGTCCTCGGGGTTGGATGTGATTATTAGGCTTTCGGATGCATTGAGGGAGTAGAACGCACATCTCAACAACTGACAAAATGTACATGCATGACTTTGGAAGATGACAGTTCTGGGTGATTTTTTGGGGTATTGCCCAGTCCTTCTTTGAAGCAGCTGCTTTTTTTTAACTGGCAGGTTAGAGACACGTCTACTTTGTCAAACTGAGGAAGCACATCATTATGATCTGGGGTTTTCCACTTTCCTTAAAAACCCACTGAATCTGCAGGTGAAAAGTACAGGAGATTATTATGGAGATTCATCCACAAATCTGCTTATAATCCTCTCTTATCCTCTTTTGCAGCACGAGGTCGCAAGGTTTAGTTGCTGGTAATCTGTCCCCCCCCCGACCACCCCCAGAAAAAGTTGTGAGAGGAAGACAACCATGAGTCGAGCTGGGTGAAAAGGTTGCACACCGACCCGCAACGAGAGCGTACCTGCTGTTAGTCGGCATGGGTACGGGTGTCAACTAAATGCAGCTTGAAATAAAAAGTAACGGCGCAGCTAGTGGAGCGTGGAGTGCTGTGTCCTGGCGCTTGTCGGAGTGAGGACCGTTTCAGAGCGAGGCTGCCTATTTTCTGGGTTAGCCTGCTGCTGTATCTCCAAGGGCCAGACCAGCTGCTGCTCACATTCATTTCACTTCCCATTAAAGGTGAAATAAATCAGGAGTCCCCACACAACCTCCTTAGAGACGCAGGAAACACACACACGCACGCACGCATGCACACGCACACACACACACACAGACACACATGCGTGCACGCTCGGGAAGGTCGGACACATGTGGACATGCATAAACACAGGCGTCACTGCCTGTAGGTAGAGGTGTGTACACACAGCAGAACCCGGGTCATATGCATTGAAGATGTCAGGTGGAGAGGAAACGCAGGGGAAGAGTGTTTGTGTGTGCGTCTGCCTTTTTGTGTGTGTGTGTTTCTCTGACAGCGCAGCGGTGAGAGTGAGTGGGTCTGTGTGAAGGGGGGCTATTTCTGGCGTCTCATTTTTTTTTTTTCCTGCTGCCGCAAAGAAATGCGATCGGCGTCCGGGAAACGAGAGCTGGCAGCAAGCAATCATCTGCCTGCCACACACACACACACACGCGCACACACACACACACACACTGACTCGCGCACACACACACAGCACCTCGCAGTGCCGAGCAACACGCGCCATGGCAACGGAACAGCCGCAATTAGAGGCGAAGAGCCTTTCCCCTCCATCGAGGGAGAGACGGAGAGCGAAATGAAAGGAAAAAAGAAAGAGCGGGTGAGAGAGAGAGAGAGAAAGAGAGACAGGAAGGGAGGGGGCGGCGGCGACGGCGGTGGGGGAGGGGGGGGGCGGAGAAACAGCATTGCACAGGAAGGGGAGAGAGAGAGGGAGAGTGGAAGAGGAAAGGAGAGCACGATAAAGAGGTGAGAATGTGCAGGAGCGAGGCTGTGAAGGGGAACGAGGGCCAAGAGCGATGGAGGAGGAGGAGGAGGAGGAGGAGGAGGAGGAGGAGGAGGAGGAGGAGAGAGGAGAGAGGAGGAGAGGAGGGCTGAAGGAGTGAGGCTGAATGGAAAAGACTAAAAAGCAGTGGAGGCAGAGAGCGAGGAAGAGATGGAGGAGGAGGAGGAGGAGGAGGAGGAGGAGAGATATCCAAAAAGACAGATTGCAAGACATGAGCGAGACAAACAAAAGAGATTACGTGCGAGAGAAACCAAGATAAGACGTGTTGGGGGGGGGGGTAAGGGGTAAGATAGAGAGAGAAGGGAGAGCGATGGAGAGACGGGTGGAGGCGTGTGGAAGAGGAGGAGGAGGAGGAGGGGGGTGGAGGCAGGCTGTTTCTCCTGTGTGAGCCGGGCTAATGAAAGATGAATGAGGGGAGGCAGTGGTGGGAAGGAGAGTGTGGCTGCGGGCGATGCCTGGCTGAGCTGCCGTGTGCCTGTGTGTGTGTGTGTGTGTGTGTGTGTGTGTGTGTGTGTGTGTGTGTGTGTGTTTACCAGGGTTTTTTGTGTGCGCGGTGTAGCCAAGTGAGGCTCACAGTTGGCTGACTGGTGTTGGACAACAGGGATGATATTGTGTATACTGTATGACTCCGGAGCGGGCGGTCAACAACAATAAAAACGCACGTGGACGGCAGCAAGACACGCGCAGCTGGAAGTCTGCTGCCACCTGTAAGCGTGCAGTCGATCATTAGCAGTCGTGCGGCGTCTCGCAGCCTCGCTCACTTATTCAGACCTTTTCCATCTATCATGCTGTCAGTCACTCTTTGAACCCGTCTCTTCTCCCTCACCCTCCACATTCTGTGCAAAAAATACCCTCATCCGCCGACTCCCCCCTTCAATCTCCTCCAATATCCCACTCTGCCAGTCTATACCACTTTCCAGCCATCAGTCCCCCCCCTCCACCACACACACACCTGCCTCCAACAGACCTCACTTCTTTTGTCTGTCTGCAATATTGTGCCGTGCTTCCTCGGAGCTGCTACTGTAACAGCTTGGATGAGAACTCCTTAGAGAAAGTAGAGGGCGACCAGACAGAGAAGTCATCCTGACCCCGATCGCACTTCCTCCTCTCTCTGACTGACTGCCTGACTTCGTTTTTTTTTTTTTTTTCTCTCTCCTCCAGACGAATCACATGCTCCGCAGTGCCAAAACAAGGCCTTAGTGCTGCCTGCGGTGCTGCTGCCGAAAGCACGTCGAAACTTCTCTCCAGCTAAAAGGGATAATTTTTTCCAAAACGAGCATAATCCCTCCCCTCAGTGTATCAAAAAATGTATGTGGTCGACAGCTTTTGTCAATGTATTGCTGCATCCAACTATTGCAAGACAATGTCTTCGTTGTTGAGAATACAGTGTGTTGTCAGCAGGGACAAATCACTGCAGCTATGGTGTGCTGTAAGGGGGATCTATGTACTTGAATATTTAAAAAGTATGACCACCTGATGATACTCACTGTACAAAGTACCTGTGGATTTCACAAAGCTTTTAGGCAAATTGAGTATGCCTATTGCGTTAAGTACTTTTGGCCTGTTGGACAATATATTGTCACTAGGAATAACTGCAATAAACAATGTTATTGTCATTTTAACACCATTTAATGCCACCGATATAATGCTAATGCAATAGTGAAACAATGCGCGCACACCCTCTCAAAGAGCAATAAACTTGTAATTCTGAAGACGCTTCAGACATCAGAATTGGACTGAGACAAAAAATTTAAAGATGCTAAATAAATAAAACATAATAAATAATCGCGGCGTGGCTGATACACACACATTTTTGGCAGAGATTCCACATTCCATTTATCAGTTGGGCTGTAATATATAATAATTTAAAATGATTTTACTGTCTTATTTTATTTCAAGTGTAACAAAAGGGACAAATATAAATAAAATAACATAAGGCAGTTACATCAGGTAGGGTGTGTTCTCGCATGTATGTTTGGATGAAAGGGAGGGACATAAATAAAATGTATAGATAAATGAATGAATGAATGAATGAATGAATAAATAAATAAAAACACAACAAAAAAATTGCATCAAATGGATCTGACAACAAAGACTGAGTGTAAACACAACAGGCAATATTCAAAAATGATCGAGGTCATGTCAGTGTATCGCTTTGTCAGTAAGATCCGCACGATAGCAAAAGATACCTACAGTAAGATATGCATGCATGCATAAAATAATTTGATAACATAATCATCCTGAAATAATTACTAAAATGATTTGCAGGCACAGAAAATTCAATCTAGGTCCAATCAGAGAAACAGAATTTTATACAGACAAACATTTTCCCCCAAACAGAAACTAGGAAACAATAAATTGAGCCTGTCACAGTTTATTAAAGTCTTACTTCTCTTAATTATGCTGTGATGGCCGTTTATCAGATTTCTACCAAGTGAAATCTACTTATTGAATCAAAATCCTTCAAAGCACGCTGATGAATCTCTGCAACTTTAACCAACAAAGTCATAAATAACTAACTTGGATTAATGAGGGACATCCAGTCAGGAGGAAAAACCTGACCTGTGCTTCAAACGCTTCTGCTGGCTTTTCACTTGTCTACTGTGCGGACATGTGTGGGGGTCTTTAGGGCAGCAAAGACAGGCCTTTCATTGTTCAGTGACAACATGTGATCAGCCGCTCAGATGTGGATAAGCACTAATGCTTGTGAAGTATCAGCAGTACGGTGTGCTCTACGGATGCGGACACATGAATGATCTACTTTGATCACAGGGGTCAACATGGGGATAGCTGTCACAGTGAAGGGTATGATGCACGCACCCGCAGATGCAGGGCGCATGATAACAAACACACGCGTGCACACACACACACACAGGTTTGGTTTGGTTGAACCCACTGAAACATTTGACCAAATATTTCTGGAATAAGGCCTAAACACACAAACATAAACATGTGAGCACGCACGCACGCACACACACACGCGCACACACACACACACACACACACACAATATTCCCGAACAGACAAAGAGGCACACACAGTCCCTGGGGAGCGAAGCGGCTAACGTTCACCAACAGAATAAAACCCAAACAAAGAGACATCCTGTTTCCTGGAACACAACACCACTCAACCCGCTGTGCTGGGAGCAGCCAGTAAACACACACACGCAGGCGCGTACACACACGCACAAAATCTGTTCATTGTACGTGGCCGCGCGAGTGTTTCCTTGCGGCCCGATTCATGTACCTGCGTGTGTCTGTGTGTCCGGTGATGGCACTGGCTGTGCCTTTCGAGTGCTGGTGCACGTGAGTCTGTCCGTGCGAGTGGCTGTGGCTGGAAGTGTGCGTGCGTGCGTGCGTGTGTGTGTGTGTGTGTGAAAGACAGAGAGGAGGGAGGGAGAGCAGATGATAGAGTAGGCTTTAGCGATTCCCTGGAGTGTGAGGCAGCGTTTACGGCACTCTCAGAGCAGCCAGAGTGATGAATATTTAAAGACGTGCCTGAAAGAGCAGGGGAGGGGGGGAGCG
Source organism: Acanthopagrus latus (assembly GCF_904848185.1). Lineage (NCBI taxonomy): Eukaryota > Metazoa > Chordata > Actinopteri > Spariformes > Sparidae > Acanthopagrus > Acanthopagrus latus. The sequence continues at coordinate 9,573,706 of NC_051047.1, read as the reverse complement.
GGGGTTGCGTGTGCGTGTGCGTGTGCGCCTGCCCAAGTGTGCGTGAGGGAGGTTATCTAGTATCTCCTTTAGCATTTGCGTGTGCTTTTGTATACCATATGCACGTCCATGAATGTATGTATCTGCCTATACGTGCCTGTGTGTGGTATGTGAGTGTCTATGAGGCTTAGATATACATGTATAGGGACTTATAGGTCTGTATGTAGTTTATTTGCCTGCATATGTGTGTTAGTGTTTGTATAAGCATGTATGGCTGTGTACATACACCTGTATCCCATGTGTGTATTTCATTCTGCATATTGGCATGCAAATACATGTGTACTATTGTGTATACACCGCCACTACGATATTAAACCCAGAGCCTGGGTGCGTGTGTGTCCAGCCTCAATGCGGGTGCCTGCCCCGTGTGTGTGTGTGTGTGTGTGTGTGTGTGTGTTTGCACTTCACACATCCCTGTAGGCTGGCTCTGTCTCGCTAAATGGGGATGAATAGCAGAGCGCCTCTGCCGCTCAACGGGAGACGAATGGCTACAGGGCCCTCCGTCTCCAGTTACACACCGATCGCCTGACTCACAAGCCCAAGTGCGCACACACACACACACACACAATGGACATGGACAGCAGGCGCGGTCATATATCCACCCGAATATAATCTAGGCCAAGCAGCCACATGTGGCTAAGCTATCATACAGGCGATCAGGGTGTTCAAAGAGCATGACATCTGACATCACAGACATCTTTGGGTGATAAAGACCTTTGTTATCTATGTGTAAATAAGAGAGAAAAAAAGTCTGAGTCCAATCACACTGGAAAAAAGCCTCCACTAAAATCTGTACAGCTGCAACGATTAATCTATTAGTTGTCGGTGACTACATTAGTCCACATATATTCTGATTATCGGTTTGAGTCATTTTCCTTTTTTTTTTTCCAAGTACAATTTTGGTCTCTTAAATGTCTTTAAATCTGGTGTCTTCACTGCTCTATGACAATAAACCGAATATCTTTGTTGACAAATTTTTTACACTGGAATTCATTATGTTGTGCTTTGAGAAACACAGATCATCATTTTTCGCCATTTTCTGACATTTTTATAAACTCAATGACTAAACAACGCATTGAGAAAATAATGGATTCATCAACAATGAACACATTTTTTTAAGTTGCAGCTCTACGCATCTGGCTTGTGTCTTTGGTGGGAAGGGAGACATTCGGTATTCATTCTCAGGCAAACGACTCTGCGCGAGTCGAGAGCGTTAATCACCCCCAGACCTGATGCTGATTCTGATCAGCGGTGACATGACACCCGGATGGACAATCCTGATTTCACCCATTTTTACGTGCAGGACGCTATGAGGCTTGTGCAAGTTAAAGATGCTGCTGCATTGTGACTTTTCCACTCCACTCTGTTCAAGCAGCACTCAAACATCATGCTGCGTTTGAGACATTGAAGTATGAGATATAAAAAGTCACCGCAGAATCATTGTCATAGCGTCCAAACTGCTTTCTGCTGCTCTCTACTTTCTGGCACATCCGTTAAGTTGAACATGAACCACTAGGAAAAAGGGGGGGGGGTTGCTTATTTTTAGGTGGTTTACCCATGATTTAAAAAAAAAAAAAAAACTGCATATACAAATAGTAATGGAAACCTGCAGTGTTGGATTCACTCCTGCAAAAACCAGAGATCAAAGCAACACATATAACGGAGAGAAATGGTACAGTTTTGTCATCAAATATGAAAAGAAGAAAAAAAAAATTTATCACGTAGCTACAAGCTTCATCAAGTTTAAAACTTATTTTAGTAAACGGGCCAACGCTGCCATTCTCTTACAGTAAATTGAACGTGAAGCGAAAGATAAATTTTAAAAAAAGGCTTGCAGACAAAGTTGGGACTTGGAGCCTTGCATGCTGCCGTTCAGCATCTGCGGGGCTCACTTGTTCAAGTAAACAAAATACACCACAGAAAGATATTAGGGTGTACAGTACGAACCACACACCAGCCTGCACACACTGAGGTACAGACGCACACATCCCTGCACGTTGAATGCGAGATATTCCGAGAGGCGTCGAGGCAGGAACGGAAGGAAGGGAGTGTAGAAAGGAAAGAGAAAGCAGGAGTGAGAGAGAGAGAGGGAGAGAGAGAGAGAGAGAGAGAGAGAGAGAGAGAGAGAGAGAGAGAGAGAGAGAGAGAGAGAGAGAGAGAGAGAGAGAGAGAGAGAGAGAGAGAGAGAGAGAGAGAACGAGCGCATCCTGGGATGCAGAATGCCAAATACAGTGAGATAAGAGTTAATGTATCCCCCCACCCCCTCCTCCTTCATCCCTCCCATTTGGCGCTCTCTTTCTTCCTCCCTACATCCATCCCTCCCTCCCTCCCTCCCTCCCCCCTCCTCCTCCTCCGCCTCCTCCCCGTTTGCTTTGAGGGATGAATAATAACTGCTGCTCTGAGATTTCCTCCCTCGTTTTTCAAAGCGCAGAACGGAGATGGGGAAGGTCTGCCTGGCCCAGGCTGCGCGTACGGGCGCGTGTGCGCACATACACACACCGCACACACACACAAAAACGCGGAGACGTACTGAAGTACACACAGACGCACGCACACACTGTCTTGTTCTCGCTGCTTGCCTGGAGCAGGGAAATCAGATCTCCTCCAGAGAAAGGCGGGGAGGGGTGGGGGCTTAGGCGCTGTAGGGAGCCCATACCAAAATCCCCTGCAAGCACGTATAGGCCTATACACACCACAAAACCCACACACAGCATCGAGGGAAACCAAGAATAACTCGGAGGATGCGTGCTGCCTCCTGGAGCGACAGGGTGAACTCAAGGTTACAGACACATCACCGGTTCAAGCCCCGCTGCCAGGGCCAATCCGTCCACGCTCAAACAGCCCTCCGCAGGGCACGTAACCCCGATTGCTCAAAGGCAACAAGCTCCCCTGCCATGTGTTTTGATTCGGGCTTCCAGACAAAGGCTGAAAGAAAAGACCCTTAACAGGGATCCCAAATTCTCCCTGCAAGGGGGGGGGGGTGTTTAAGGAGAGCAAAAAGCTCTTGGTAAAAGACGTGCGAGGCCGTCCAGGAGGAGCGCTCACACATCAAGCCGCGACGCGCCGCAGAAATCGGCGGCTAGGTTCCGAGGAGAGGGCTTATTTATGCAAACAGGCGTACAAGCGTGCACAGTAGGAATCTAGACAAGCCTTGTAAACAAACACACACCCACACCATAAAGCACACAGGGGAGGCGATGTGAGAAGCAGACTGTGAAAACTCTCGTCGTGCCCGGGCAGTGCTCACACACACACACACACACACAGATGCACACAGAGAGGAGAGAGAGGGAAGGAAAAGAAGGACAAAGAGGGAGAGAATGGAGGAGAAGGAGGAGTGCGAAGGTGCGAGTGTCTGGTGCTACTTTCGTGTTGCCGAATGAGGGCAAGAGAACGAGAGAGAACGAGAGAGCGCGAGAGAGCGAGCGAGACGTGGTAAAGCGATGTATAATGACTCGCCCGTGCGTGCGTGCGAGCGCGGGCGAGGAAAAGTAGGAGCGCTTTCCCATTTCAATTCGCAACAGCTGGTGTCGAATTAACACATTTACCAGTGTGCATTTGGAACAGATTAAAATTGTGTGTGGCGTGTGACTGTGTGTGTGTCTGTGCCTGCTTGTTTGTGTTTGTGTGTGTGTGTGTGTGTGGTAGCAGACGAGGGGCCAAAAACAAGAGTGTGTTTGTGTGTGGGAGTGTCTGTGTATTAACGCAATGGATCAGGGCATGGAGAAATGGCAGAGGGAGGGAGTGGGGGGGGGGGATTGAGTGAGGGAGAGAGAGAGAGAGAGAGAGAGAGAGAGAGAGAGAGAGAGAGAGAGAGAGAGAGAGAGAGAGAGAGAGAGAGCTCTACCCGACGGCTTTAGCTGCTGCCCTGGGCCGTCTCTCTAAGCCCTGTTTAGGAGGCTTTGGAGCTCAGATAGAAATAATCCCCCACTCAGACACACACACACGCTAGGCATGCACACACAAAAATAAGAACGCGCGCGTGCACACACACACACACACACACACACACACGCACACAAACACACGGGGAATGCAGACAGGCACGCAGGAAGGCACGCACGCTCGGAGTCGAGGCGGACAAACAACTGCGCACACACGCAGCGACAGCACATTCGCCTTGACACGAAACCAACCACCCGCCTACACACACACACACACACACACGCGGAGTCACACATACAGGAAAACACACACCCGGGCTGTCTGCCGTGCGCTGCTTCCGCACGGCAGAGCACAGCGACATCGGCACGGCACCGTGACAAACACTTTACACACTCCAACACTCAGCGGAGGGGAGGGAGGGAAGAAGGGAGAGGTGGAGAAAGAGGGGAGGAGGCGGAGGAGGATATGAGCCGGGGGGAGGGAGGGAGGTGAGAGAGAGTGGGGGGGGGGGGCTAACAAATTAATAGGAGCCGGAGATATATACAGCCAGCGCTGCTGCCGCCGCCGCCGCTGCTGCTGCTGGGGGAGGAGGTGGGGGAGCTGTGGGGGAGCGGGGGGAGGCGACGACGACGAGAGAGCAATTCATTCCCGTTTTCTCCTCGTTCGCTCTCTGGAGAAAGGCAGAGCAGAGCGGAGCGAGAGATCGTGTTTGCTCAGGAGAGGGAGGGAGGGAGAGAGAGAGGGCTTTGTGTGGCGGAAAAGTAGAGGAGGAGGAGGAGGAGGAGGAGGCGGCGGTGGGGAAGTGACATAAAAACACAGGAGGGGAGAGAGACAGAGAAACCCGAGCGAGGAAGTGTGGAAATAAGCGGAACATAACAAAAGAGCGGCAAGGAAGGAAGAGAGCAAGAGAGAGTGACATTAAGGGAAGGATAGGAAGGAAGCGGGCAGGGAAGGAGATGGGGGGAGGGGGGGGGAGGGAACGGGTGAGCGCAGGATGCAGTTTGTCATCTTCATCAGCCGACTGTGGCGAGTGGGGAGGAGGAGGAGGCGGAAAAGGGGGAGGGGGGCTGGAATGGATCGAGAGGTGAGAGAGGAGAGGGCGATGCGAGGATGGGGGGGGGGGTTCAGCGGAGCCTTTGAGAGACGTTGACCCTGTAATTGACCTGTGACTCCGCCTACATCGCCGTGGCGACAAGCAGAGCCGCCGCAGCTAATCACTTAGTAACCCTGACCTGTCAATCACACCGGCTCGGCGCGGAATGGGGGGAAGGGGGGGGCAAATGAAAGAAAGCGAGGGGGGAGGGAGGGGAGGGAGTGAAGGAGTAATAACAGCACTGGGGTTATCATTTACTGGACCACCCGCCTCCTCCCACCAGCTCTCAGCCTGCGAAGCCCTGGTTTAAAAAAAAAAAGCCAATAAAATGCTCTGTGCCTCCGACACACACACACGCAGGCACACACGCAGGCACACGTAATCTCCTTTAGTGTTTGTGCTACAGAGAGAGAGAGAGAGAGAGACAGAGAGAGACAGAGAGAGAGAGAGAGCGCGGAGCTTTCTGAGAGTCCAGATAAGAGAGAGCAAGAGAGGAGGACGGGAAAGGCAGAGCGAGGAAGGGGGGCGGGGGGTGACGGGTTGAGAAGAGATAAGATAGCAGAGCGAAGCCAACATGCAAATAAAACAACAGAGTTTATGTGCCGCACAGGTGTGTGTGTGTGTGTGTGTGTGTGTGTGTGTGTGTGTGTGTTACCTGTTGATGAGGGGAAAGATAGACACCAGCAGGTAAACGGAGGGGTACCACTTCAGCGGCTTGATCTCCTCCGCCAAGGAAACCTGGAGGAGAGAAAAACTGACTAATGACCCACGTCGAGGAACTGAGCGTTCACATTAACACTCTTGTCTTCCTATCTCCTCCATCGCGCACACACACATACACACACACAAACACGCACGCACAGTCAGGGTTTTAACTGGAAGATCAGTGCACTGAGGCAAACAACAAAGGCCAATTAAAACCTAATAAAATATTAACCTGCTGATAATACGCAATATCCACACGGTTATGAGAAGAAAACGGGGATGATTCCAATTAAACTGGAAGCCAATACTCTGCCGTAATGTGAACGGGATGAATTCAATATCTCTATCAGGCGGGAAAGACGGAGAGATGCGGCAGCGGGCTAAAAAAAAAAAAAAAAAAAAAAAAAAGCCGGGGTGGGGAGGGGGGGCGCCTGGCGGCGGAGAGCTTTTTACAAGCCGTTATCTAATTCCCGGGAGAGGAGGACTCTTGCGTCCGGAAGAGGCTGAGAAGCGCGGCCCCCTGGATCGATTTTCTGCGCTGCGCTGCCCTCCTCCTCCTCCTCTCCTCCTCCCCTCCTCCCCCCTCCATCCCCCAGGCTGGGACGCAGTAGCCGAGCCAGCGCAAAGCCTCCATCTCTCTCTCTCTTTCATCACACACACACACACACACACACACACACACACACACACACACACACAGAGAGAAAGAGTCGGTGCCAGGGGGCAGGCCCACGAGCTCTGGTCTCTACCCCCACATGCTGGAAATTAATTACTCACAAGAAAGACCCCGAGGCGTGCAAGCTCTAACGCAGGCATTTTAAACAATTCAAATGAAAATCACGAGAGCCCCCCGGTGGTATTTTATCTTATGAGTGTGTGCGTGCATATGTGTGTGTTAGTTTGGGGGGGGGGGGGAATAAATATAAGAGCCAAGTTGCTACCGTAGTTCCACATTACAGGCTGTAAATACACAAACCCACACACAAACGGCACTAATGGGAAGCTGTGACATCAGCGGCCGTGTCAAGCTCTGCTTATTGCCATCTCAAGTGTGTAAGTGTGAGTGTGTGTGAGTGTGTTTCTGTGTGTCTAATGGGAGGAATGCCTCATTGGCAGAAGGGGAAAGGGCAAGCCAGGAGCCTGAAGGATGCTCCAAGGAGCAGTGAGGTCCGTGCGTGCCTCAGTGCGAGAAAAAAAGGTTTCAAAAATTGAAGCCGGAGATCTGAGATTTTTTTTTCTTTAATGTAGGTGAGGTGCGGAGTCAGGCATTTGAGGAATTTCAGCGAGCGAGAGACAGGATGTGGACTAGTGGAGGAGGAGGAGGAGGTGGAGGAGGAGGTGGAAGAGAGCGGCTAAACAGCCTCGTGTTTTTAATCACAGCCCTCCCGTGTCAGAGGCCCCTGCGCTGCACGGGAAGCGGAGGGGAATGAAACCGTAATTATGTGCGGCGGGCGCAGCGGTCGCGACGTTAATGACGCGCGCTAGATTACAGACGGTTATCAGGAGCGACCCAGCCCCTTCACCACCCACTGCACTCACCCTCGCTCGCGGAGAGAACACCTATATTCTAAAAATACCGGCGTCAGAGGTTCCATGCACGCGCGCGCGCGCACACACACACACACACACACACACACACACAATGCTCTCCAACATCAGATTCAAGGACTTTTCAAAAGGTTGTTTCGGAGTGAAATACAAGGACTAAAACTTAAAACGTGGCATTTGTACACTGTTTCATAAAAAACAAAACAAAACAAAACAAAACAAGATGCATGTTACGCGACACGAACATCTAATCCACTGTTGTTCGTTTTGACTGCTTTATTTTGCTTTTCTAAAACCCACTGAATAGATTTTTGGGGACAGGTTACACCTAGAAGCGTTTTGTCGAGGAACCAGAAGTAATGCTGAGGCAAACTCGCTATCTGACAGCTGGAGAGCGGATCCCAACAAAAGAAGGTACGCTTGTTTTGTCAGAGCCTTGTGTCCTCCTCTAGAGCCCTTGAGAGACAAACGCAGCTGTCCTTGCAGCTTATTCGCAGTGAGGATGTTTCGTCGGGATGTTGGCGACGCGCAAAAGCACAAATTTGGCACGCCGGTCAGGACGCAGGCGTGCTGAGGTGACGCTCACCGGGAAAGCACGGCTTCGCGTGCGGGCACACGCACACGTATACAGACTACACAAGTAGGCACTTCACATTGTGACTCAAGGCGAAGCTTGTGTGGATCAGTAAACAAACACCCTGGGAAGATAACGAACAAGCGGCTCGCTGTTTGCTCAGCCAGCTTTGTTGCTACCCGACGGGACCGGGCTGCTGTGTGTGCAGTTGTGCAAATGTGTTTAAAGGTGTGTGTGTGTGTGTGTGTGTGTGTGCGCTCGGGCTGAGTCCCTCTTCCGGATATCCTCTCGCTGACCCTGTGCTCGTGTGTGTGTGTGTGTGTGTGTGTGTGTGTGTGTGTGTGTGTGTGTGTGTGTACTCAGGCCAGACCGCATACAAATTGCTCGGGACACACAAAGATGCGTCACCACCATGTGACTGACAGCCCTGATAACTGCCAACACTAGTTATGCACGTCATCACTCCAGCCAGACACACACACACACACACACACAGCGATAGATGGTAGCTGGGCAGGGGGATGTTGCCAGGCTGAGTCAGAGAGAGGGAAAAAAAAGAAGCTCGGGAATAGTGAGCGCAAGAAACTACACGTGTGAGCGCAAAACAGGAGACGCGTGCGTGTGCGTGCATGCGCGCATGTGTGTGTGTGTCTGACACAGTAACAGAGGACATGTGAGGCGCGGAGGGAGAGAGATGTGCCGACGTGAATGGAAATCACCGGAGCCAGCGGTCTGCAGACACCCAGCAGGAAACGCTTTCTCTAGTTTACACCTGCTGCTGCACGCACACGCGCGCGCACACACACGCACGCACACGACGCGGAGCTCGCCGGCTTGGCAGGCACAATCGGGGAGGCTGTTGTTGTTTTAAAGCATCGCGGCGCGTGCATAAACTCTCATAAATATTCATGTCCATGAACCTGGCTTGTTGCTTTATTCATGCTGGGTATGAGTACAAGAGTGAGAGAGACGGAGCGAGGGAGAGAGAGAAAATGAAAAGAGGGGGGGGCGGGGGGCGCAAAGTGAAAGGCGAAGAGAAAAGCAGATGGAAACGAGGAAAAGCGGCCGGGAAAGAGAAATATGAGGCAACGGAGAGTGTGATAAAAACCACTGTTGACTTATTTACACTGTGTGCTACACATAGCAATTAGCACACATGAACAGTGTGTGCGTGCGTGTGCGCGTGTGTGTTGCTGCCACATATTCATGTAGCACGTCACTTGCGAGGGTTACGCAGGTTCAGTGTGCAGTAATTACATCTGCCACTTAGGGGCAGCATCTACATAACCTTAACCCTAACCTGCCCTCCACACCTTGCCCTGCAGGGAGGAGGAGGAGGAGGAGGAGGCGCATCAGCAGAGCAAGAGGAGAAGAGAGGGGAGGAGGGGAGGAGGGGTGAGGTAACTAAAGGCAAGACAACTGGGGATTGCTGCGTTTAACTTTTCATGAGTAGCGCCGTGACACTGACCGCCTTTTTCGGAGGACGCTTTGGTTTAGGTGGAACCGGAGGCTTTACATTTTAATGATTTGGTGTCTCCATGGCTGTGTCTGACGAGCGGGCAGGGAAAGGTTTAAATCATGCAGCCTTCGCGGCCAGCAGGTCACATGAAACAAGAGAGAGGAGAAACACTTCCCACCACCGGCATTTTACAAGAAATGTATTATTAATTTAACGGGATACTCGGGTAATTTCATACCGTGCCTCCATAAAGTTAGAGGACTCACAAATGGCACATTTCAAAAAAAAGGATGTTTTTAAATCAAAGCAGCAGCCGCGATGATATCCAGACTTCCACTTGTCTCCAGTATGGGTTGAGCATCCTACGTTTCCCACGATGCAACCAATAAAATCTGTTTGTAAGACCGTCCATGCCCACATGTTTTAAACTCCACTCCCTGAGTTCATAAGGCAGGCCTTCTGTTTGGTATAAATGGGTCGTCTCCACGTCCAGGCCAACAGAACCCTGATGAAACGTCATGCGGTGACTGACCAGCTGTGCCGAGGTTGGAAAGGAGGAAGTCTTTGATCTTCTCTCCCAAGCAACCCCCTCCCATTTGTTCCATAACCACTTCGGTGAATTTTTATGTGAACAACCATGTGCAAAAGTATGAACGTGGTCATACAACTTGTCTTATGAACTAGGTGTCTTCGGGCATCGTCGTGTAAAACCAGCAGGGAGCCCCTTTACAGTAAGAAGAAGACCTCACATTTACAAAAAAGAAGCACTATCTCCCAAATCAATATTCTCTTTTCCCATTTCCATACTCTTCATGCCCCGTTTCTCTGGATATATGTAATTGTTACAGGTAGCGTTACCCTCTTCCTTGTCCTTATCTGTTTCAGTAGGTGCCAAGAGGTGAAATCACTCCCTGCTGTTAGATACCCAGCGAGAGCAGAGGGGTTAATCCTGCACACTCTCTAATCTTCAAGTTCTGTGTGTAGGCATGTATATGTGTGCGCTGGAGTATTGTGGAACGCGACGGTCAGATAGGCCCATTACCTTTCGCCTCTCTCTCTCTGGGTTGAAGGTTCCCAGCCATGACTGCATCTGTGTGGAAAAGACACGACACGGGGAAGAAAAAAGGGTCAGGGCATCGACAACAACAGAGTGATGTGATCATTTAAATAAATCAGTTAGTATTCCTAGAGAGAAGCGGCCTGCAGTGACAAGCGACTATCACACAGAGACAAAATCCCTCCACCGCCCCCCCGCGTCCCCGCAAAACTGCCTAATTCACAGCAGAAGCGCGGAGCTTAGAGGCAGAGCGGAGCGCTTAAACAGCTCCCAGCATCTCACAAAGAGAAGGAACTGATCAGCCCCAGTGCGCACAATATGACACAGGGAAGGAGAAGAAGAGGAAGAAAAGCCGAAGGGTGCAGAGAAAGGGAAGACATTTTCTTGAAGAAGTGTTAGAGGAAAAAGGAAAAAGGAAAAAGCGGCGCGAACGTGGCAGATCTGAGATCTCCGGAGAGAACGTGGGAATACGTCTTGCTCTTCCTCTGTCTCCTCTCTCGGGGGAGCGCAGGGAAAATGTCAACAGACACGCGCAGGAACACACACACACACACACACACACACACACACATTCTCACATGCAGAACTGGGATCTGCGATGGTGGGAGAGGGGCGAGGGGGGGCCGTAGGAAGCCAGAAGGTTTATGTAACCCAAGACATCAGAGACAAATCTCCGGAGGCCGGTGTGAGCTTCACACACACGCACAAAGAGGCAGCACGAACGGTGCACGCTAACTGCTCTTCTGTTCTGCTATTTATCAACTCAACGTTGCCATGGTTTCTCCGCGCTGACGTGATTGTCATGGTAAATCTACTGGTGACCACAGCGTGTTTTTGCAGCACAACACACGCACACATGCACTCACAAAAAAAAAAAAAAACAGATCTGGTTAGGCTGAACTTCCTCCAGAGCAGCGCTTTTGTTGTCCAGCTGAGCACCACTATCCATCAAAATCAACGAACGCTGATAATAAGTGGCAATACCATTAGCCTTCAGCCAGGTCTCCAGTGCATGTACCCAGCTTCTGTTGCCATCTCTATTAAGCCGCGCCACGGAAAGTCGAGCAATTTAGCCTGTTAAGTGTTGAGGCATGAGGCTTGGGAGGGAAGAAGCGGGCATGTACAGATCACGTAAACAAACACACCAGCACACTCCCAAACCTCCATGTCTGGCCTCATAATGACTCATTAGCTTTCAAAGCCCTTTACTTACACAGTCCCTCAGAATGAGTCCATGTTTTTCTAAATAGCCCCGGTATAAATGACTTGGACTCGGTATACTAATGAGAAAGTCGTTTTCTCCCACGGTCCACCCCCTCGCTTCCCGGTCTGGAGTCTGGAAAGCGGAGAAACTTCTCCGTCCAGCTAACATCCCACCTCTCTTCACTCAGCCTGCTCGTCTTTATCCCTTTTCCCCGTTGCGTCGCCACCACCTACCCTGCTTTCAAAGCTTTTGAAATTCTTTCAAGTGAGACAGCCTGCAGCTGAAAAGAGATAAGGCTTGAGCTCTTCATAAATATGATAGAGAAAAGCAAAACGGCAGAGAAAAGGGGGGGAGAGAGACGTAGAGGCAGAGAGGAAGAGAGGGGGGAGGAGAGACAGGGGGAGAGAGAGAGACGGGTGGAGGTAGGGAAGAAAAGAGAGGGAGAACGAGAAAGGTGGAGAGCAGAGAGAGAGAGAAAGAGAGAGAGAGAGACAGGAGGCTGAGGGAGAGACAGCAGAATACTGTGAGCTGAATGACTTATGAGATGCAGATTGCAAACCAGCGACATTCATTCATTCTCTTTATCACGTTCATGATAAAGAGCTGTGTAGTCTCTTTTCCTTTCCCTTCCCTTCTACCTGCTGTCTGTCTCCGATGTCGTCTGTCTGCAGCCCGGCTATCTGTGAATCTGTCTCACTGTACCATTGTTCACTCCTCCACCCAGACAAAGAAAGCCAACATTCACGACGACTATTCATCGCAAGTCTGATGTGATTTATCAAAATGCAGAGAGAGAGAGAGAGAGAGAGAGAGAGAGAGAGAGAGAGAGAGAGAGAGAGAGAGAGAGAGTGAGGGAGAATCAGGCTAAAGCCACATCAGGAGCCCACGCACATATTGCTGTAACACATGTCTGCCAGCACCCATCGCCCGGCACCACAGCCACATCGCGTGGTGTCGTCAGATCAGGGGAATGGCAGCTATGTGAACTTTGCGGAATGCTGCCGCTGGGCTCCTACTGCACTCTTATAGTGGAAAAGCACAGAGAGCGACGAGCTGACACGGGGAGTCAATCGACTAAGTGGTAAATCAATGAATCGACTCATTATCTATACAAATTAACTGCTTGGAGTGTGAAATGTTTAAAAAAAAAAGTATAGAGATATACCTATCACATGAGTACAAAGAGCTAACAGTGAAGTCTTTGAGCAACTTGTTTGCCCAACGAACGGTCAGAAAGCGTACAATAACGTATAAGCCACAAAAAGCGGAAAAAGGACCAAATATTTACATTTGATTAAAGTCAATGTTAGACATTTTTTGCATGATACATTAACCAAATGTGTCTAATCAATTAGACTAATTTTGACTAGACACTACACGTAAACACATAAAAAGTTATGTGACCTGCATGAGAAGCAGCTTCAGAGAATAATTCAGATTCGTTGCATGTTGGACATTATTTTTACGCTTTTTTTCTAATGGAAATGACTTTTACGCTGAAGAGGTAGTGAATATTAAACATTTTACAAGACCCTCAATAGCTCAGCAGTTCTAGTTGCTGAGTGAAGCAAATCTACCAGCCACTCGCATATTCAATCAGCATTTGGCAGGTGTCTGGGGCAAGTTTTGTCCTCTGAATGAATGATTTGCAAACGCCAAACAAAGTCCCAGGTTAACGAAATGTACGTAAAGAGGCAAGATGTAAGATTACCGTGTAACATGTATTACAGTTTTAAACACAGACTTCCTAGTTTAACTCCGACCTCCTTTCGGTTTTAATCAGACGCTGCTGAAGAGATGTCGTTATGTTCCTACATACAAAAATAAGACCAAAGACGGGATAAATCGGATGAATGATGAAGCGGCACTGTTTCTGTGTTAATGCATCTGTATTGAGCGATTTCTTAGGACCTACGCTGATTACTGTTATTTCATTCTAAAGCATATTGAACACATAAATTCCGGTTTTATTTTACCTCCTAACCCTTGAATAATAGATCGCACGCATAAAATTATATTAGGGACTTTTTCTCAACGCTCTATTTTTACAGTACTCCTCAGAAATATACAGAAATATGAGGACACGCAGGCAGCAGTCCCGCCTGACTTCTCAGATATGTCACATCCACTAATGTCACTTCTCTAAAAGGTCACAATGCATTTGGATTCGGCTAAATTGCCTGCGTCTCGCTGCAGTGGCTGCTGCTGCTGCTGCTGCTGACTGGATGCGCGTTGAGCACTCACCCTCTCATTGGCCACACAGATGATCCTGGCGTAGCAGCAGATCATCAGGAAGATGAGGCTGAACAGAGGCACGTACCATCTGCAAATCACAAACACGAGCACGTAGTAAGAACACTCCAAATGAGCAATGATATTAAAAGATCATTCCTGTGGTTTTTGTCTGTGATGGGTGTTTTTCTTTGGACTCACTTTAAGTGCTTTTTCAAGGGGAGGGGCCTTAGCTTTGGAGGACCATTTGGGATAAAGGAAACCAGCTAAATCGGTAAATCTCGACACATGTGACTCGATAAACAGTCTGTTGTTGTATTCTCTTGCATCCATAGTGTTTAAAATACTTTTGCTATTCTCTGGAACGCATTCAGAGGTTTAGTATTAAAGTTGTACACGTGCTGCCCCACGCTCTGTGTAGTTACAAAGAAACCGAGAAGAATGAGCAGATACTATAGAATATGCAAAGTGAAGCAAAATCTAAAACCACCACTTGCTTTGTGAAAAACAGCGATACACTCACACCCCTCTCTCTTTACATATTCTGGATGAAGTTTCCAAGGTAGTTCATGGACTATATAACCCCTGCTTTACATATGCTTTCAATAAAACCGCCATCTTTTACCATTTAGATTTGTCATCCCTTTTAACTATTACCAAGAAAAAAACACTTAATTTTATTCTGATCCAAATATAATAATTTAATAATTTATTCTCTTTCACTATTTTTCATTACTCAACTGGATAGTACCGCTTAAGCGTGACAGGAAACTGGATGACATGCAGCAAAAGACAACAGGTTGAATTCAAACTTTGAGAGGCTGCGATGAGGATACAGCCCCTGCACTTAGGGCACACGCTCTACCAACTGAGCTACATTAACAACGCGACCATCACCCTTCATTTAAACATTCAGCAAACTACACAACCTGTGATCATCTTTACATCACCACCCAGAACAAAACCTATTTGTATCGCCGGCAAACAGACGAAACGGCAACATTTCTGACACCTCGCACAGCTCGTGGATTTGATCAACAAAGGACACCCAGTGTGCACATAAACAGGACAGAGTGGAACAGGCCTGAGTCAGCACCTCTGGACCTTACAGCACATAGTTTCAGTGAGCAAAGAGAGAGAGAGAGGGTGACAAAGACCGAAATGCCACCAAAGTCACAACACCAGAACTGCGTGGCATTCCTCTGGGATGAAGGGTTGACAATCAAGGGAGGCGCGGGGGAGAAAAATAACATGTCAGGTATTTCTGAGCAGAGTAAAGGGAGCGAGACGAGTAAGAGGAACGGGGGTGACGGCTTTGTATGGTATGGCAGCCTCATATTGCATAACCTCTTGGGAGGTGATGTAAGCTCCAACGAGTTTCAACCTCTCCCTCTAATCATGAAACCGTTCTTTGTCTCGCTTTGATAGACAGGTTCCTGGCCACCACGTCTGTTCAGCATCAGTAACTCCGAGCAGACGTGACGAGCCAAGTACTCCAGAGCACCTGGCACAAGAGCAAGAGGGGAAGTATTGGCCAAATGCACCTATATGATAAACATATTGGATTGTGCAAAGGATGAACATCAAGAGTAATTATAGGCCTAATCGTGATCCAGAGAAGAAAAAAAAAAGTTCAATTGACATTCAGAGAGTGAGAGACTGAATCTGACGGTGACCCATAAATAAAAGGGACACATGGTTTCAAAGGAAAATGTATTGGGAATAAATGTCCAACATTTTGCCTGAAAAGTCCTTGGTGTGTGCTATAAACTGCAACTTTAGCAGCATCTAAAACTGCGAATATTAGGTCCTTGGCCTAATTTAACTTTGTCCACACTTGTCTTCCAAGCCTGCGGGTGGAAAAAAATTTCACTGATCATTATCAAATTAAACTTTTTATTGGCAGGGGAATCTGAAACAGTAGGAGGTTGTTTCACAGCGTGAAACTTTACACGTCATGTTACATCACATCTCATAGGGCGCACTGATATACAAAGAACACCATCGCCGAACATGTGTGCGAGTGCACGTGCATGTGCGCATCCACGCAGGTTCAATAATGGCATGGGACAATGATGAAAGCGTTTCAGGGGAGACCTGAGCGAGCGTCACCTCGGTGTGATTTAATAACCTGCTCTCCGGAATAAACAGCGTCCAATTACACCAGCGCACGTCCCGTTAATGATGGAGAGACGAGGTGGGGGGAGGTGGGCGAGTTGGTGGAGAAGGGAGAGGAGGGGGTGGCCTTTTTAACGATAGCGTGGGGGGGGCTGCGAGGAAGAGAGAATGACGGGCGGCAGCTACAAAGTGCTCTAATTAGCATGATAATGATCTGCCATTAGAGTCCGCTGTGCTCTACAGCTGAGCACTACCCAGAGAGAGCGGAGAGCAAGAGGGAGACGGGAGGGAAAGACTGAGAGAGAGAGAGAGAGAATGAAATGGGGGCAGAAAAAGAGAAGATCCGGAGTGGGCAGGGGAAGATAAAAGTGACGAAGAGAACAGAGGTGAGGATGGAAAGGTGGATGGATGACAGCAGATTGCGGGTCAGGACCAGAAAGAGAAGGAATAAGAAAGAAGCATCGGGTGATTAAAATACAGGAGGAGGGATAAGGTCATACTGGGAATGAACGGAAAAGCAGAAAAAGGCTGCGGCAAAAAGACCCACTAGGGAGGGATGGATAGAAAGACGGATATCCAAAGAGGGGGGCTGAGAGGACAACAGTGAGCACAGTGGAAGCCTTAAAACTGGCAGAAAGAAAGATCATCACCGACGCGCAGAGATTCAATCTCTCGGCCTTAGCCTGGCCTTCCCTCCAGTGCTGCTCTGAAGTGAAGAATGAGGCTCAGATGAAAGGAGCCTTAATTGAAGTGCCTGGTAGGAGATGAGAGTACGGAAGGGAGCAGGGACCGGCCTGTGCTGGTTAGTTCTCAACTTACGCAGCCATCAACTTTGACCAGCAAAATACTGCTGCTGTGTGAAGGATCATGATCTACCTGTTCAACCACTTAGACAGGGATGGAAAGACCAGGCAGACGAAAAGACAGGGGGAGACACAAAGACAAGGAGGAGCCGGGTGTGTATGCTGTGTCTCACCTGAAGCATTCATGTAAAAGTTTAAAAGAAAAGAACAGGAGACTGTACTTAGCTAAATGCTAACATCAACATGATCAAAACTTGACCATAATGATGACTGAAATGTTTGTCATCTTCGCAGTTCATTAGCACATTTGAGAATGCTAATGACCAAAGGGGTAAGGTGCCAACCGCAAACCAAAACGTCCCCTGTTTGAATCTGACTGGGGTCCTTTCTGGATCTCCGGTTCCAGTTCTGCCCGGACGTTTCGGCACTTTTTTCTCAACACTGTTGCCAAGTTGCTCATGGGGGAAATGTTGGGTCTCTGTAAATAAATTAACCGAAGAGTATAGTCTTGACCTGCTCAATTTGGA